>NC_035446.2:5847954-6147954 GCF_002127325.2 Helianthus annuus | reverse complement strand
GCTACGTGTAGGTAAAAAAAAATATGGTTTTTTTATGTATATATAATACTCATATGAATGTAAGAAACATAAAATTTAAAAAAACATGAAACTTAAATCCCAAAATTTAGTGTTTTAGAGTTGTTCTTTTTGTTCTTGCAATAGTTAGTGTTCTGTAATGATCCTCATCCTCTATATATATATATATATATATATATATATATATATATATATATATATATATATATATATATATATATATATATATATATATATAACGGGATCGGGAGAAAACGCTCAAAAGTGTGAGAACGGTGAAAACGCTTCCTGAGCCAACACGTGTCACGTCGCTTAGAAAAGGGCGGAGGGGTTTTTTTGTCCTTTCATCTTCTACTTTTCCAGTTCCGCTTTTCCCAATGTTGTTTTAATTTTTGGTTTTTAAGATTTTTGCCGTTAACCAAATTCAATAATTAATGGCGTTTTAATGGTTTCATTGTATCAACAGTTTGGCGTTTATGGCTTTTATGGCGTTTATTCACATCGTATGCCATTGGAACCCAGGGGGCATGAAATCTATTTGAATGACGTTTTCCAAGGGGTTTTAAACAAGATGGCCTATTCTATTATTTTTTATAAACATTTTGGCGTTTGTGGTATCTTGGCGTTTTACTATTGTTAAATTATATTTCAACCACAGGAAAAAAAATACAAGGGAAGGAAATAAATTAAAAATCCTAATTGGATCTCTTTTCCCAATCTTCACTGTCATGAGTCTCTCTTGCGACATCCCGTAACTTTGAGTTGAAACCAAGTCCATTTGGTGATGAACCGACCCGAACCGTTTAAGCCATAACATGACCCGCATATCCCGAAACTCTTGAGGTTCGAATCATAACATAAACACTATACATTAACAATTGTTATTATTATTAATAGTTGTGAGCAATTATGAATTTAAGCTAAAACGTATATATATATATATATATATACAAACACACATATATCAATACTATTATTAATAAACAAGTAAGCGGTGTGTGGCCCAAACAGCACCGACCCAAAAACAACCCATCATGAAACCATGTTATGGTCCTCAGCCCATCTTCGGCCCACATATGCAATATCCACCGCCCACGAGAATACATACATATAATTACGAATGTTGCTCACCCTCACGGATATCTCACAAACCCTACGACAAATCTCCATCTCTGCGCACGTTACCATCCATCCCTCTCCTTCCCTCGGTAACCGGAGAACATCACCGCTTCTCCGCCACCGATCGTCGTTACGCGGTATACTCAACCCTAGAGTCTTTTTTTTTGCGACAACCTATCTTTTCCGTTCGGAGTACTCATCTTCCGAAGCCTGTCACTCGTGACTAACGACAACCACATCGCGGTTAGTTCGAACTAATGTTAAGTTGTACATGTTTTTTTTAGCAATCAATATATATGTCTGCATAAGTGAATCCGATTGATGGAGTTTTGTGAACTGTTGGAATACATGATCATAATTGAAGAATGATATCTGTTCGTGTTGTGTGAATATGAAACCGATCTTCTTGTAGTTTTTGTTTCGATCATAGCTGTGAAGATATGCATGTTATATATGCTATATATGTAGGTAAGGATTGGCTTGAATGTGATTGCATGAACGAGTATCGTTACGATTAACCGACACTTAATGATTTGAGTATACATGTAAACGTAATCGTAGATTTATGCACATGAATGAATGATACATATATGTGTGTAGAAGATAGGTGATGTATATCATTCTTGATTCTCCTGTACTGTTATACATGAACGTGATCAGCAAGCTATATGGCGCAAATATAATTTTTGGATCATCATGCTATTATAACTTATAAGTGTAGACACAGTTTAATTAAGTTCAGTAACTTTTGTTTAGTTTTGATTGGCTATATGTATTATATTTGGTACATGATGAATGATGAATGATGATATGCTAAAAAATTGGTCCAATGATGTTAACTTACAAGTCACTACTAATTTTTGGTCCAGTCATAGCATGAAAGGAATATTTAGTGTCGGCCATTATTGTCAAGTTTATAAAAATAAGTTATCAATAAAGGGGTAGGGGTATATATGTCATATTGTATCCTGAATATATTTACTGTTTTGTTCGATTATGTGGGTATAGAGGTTAATGGATTGTGATTTAGTTTTGGGCATTAGGCTAATTACATGAATGGTACACTGTTAGAGATGTGGGATTCTAAAATGTAGTTTTAGAAACAGAAGCCTATTTTTTTAACCTATAGTACTTGCATAGTATGTGGGATGACATGCGTTATGTGATTATTATTATTATTATTATTATTATTATTATTATTATTATTATTAACTTATGGTATGCTATATAATGATGCTAAGTGTGATCAAGAAACTGTTTGTGAAACTGTATGTGTGAAAATGGGTACACATGTGAAACATGATATCGTATTCTACTTGACTTGTGATATGTACCAATACGTAAAATATTTCATTGTGAATTTAAATTAATTGAGATGTGGTGATTATAATAGGGCGGGATTGACCAAATTGTTTGACAATTAAGATTACCTACCGAGCAAGCCAAGGTGAGTTCATTGCATTTTCTCAAGCATGCGTC
Source organism: Helianthus annuus (assembly GCF_002127325.2). NCBI lineage: Eukaryota > Viridiplantae > Streptophyta > Magnoliopsida > Asterales > Asteraceae > Helianthus > Helianthus annuus. The sequence goes on along the minus strand of NC_035446.2, from coordinate 6,145,338 downwards.
CCGGTGGTTTGGGACAACTGGTAAACATTTGGAAGGGAAACATTGGGTAAATAACTTAATCGGTTTTGGTTATTGCCTGGAGGGCAATGGGGGTGATTAGTTGATAGCGCTATTAGGTGGGAAACCTCACACCGGGCCGTAAGGACGGGCGTGAACTAATTATCTGGGTATGGCTATGGTTGTTAGAGGCACACTCCTCGGATACATATGGGCACTCTCCCTAGGGTATCTAACGATGGCAACATAGCAAACGGTCGTTAAGGGGTACCCACTCCCCGGATACTTATGGGCACACTCCCTAGGGTATCTAACATGAGCAACATTGTAACGCAACATTAAATCGCATTAACATACATCTGGTAACTCAACCCGTTAACAAAACCTTGAACTCACCAGCGTAGTCTGACACACTTGTTTACATGCTTGTAGGTAATTACTGAAGGAACTTGGAAGCTTGCCGTCTGATGCTGCTGGAGTGGTTATGGTCATAATAAACGATTATGTTGATTTGGTTTTCATACATTTATACGCTTATACTTTTATGCTTCCGCTCATTACTTTGGTTTTGGTTTAACTTTTCAAACCATACATTTCTTTCAATTAGGTATTTCAATACATTATAACTTGTGTTTGATATGATTGGTGGCTCTTTGTTGGATCGTTGCACCTCCAATAGGGACACGCCCTAGGTGGTTATTTGGGGGTGTGACAGTTTGGTATCAGAGCCACTGGTTATAGAGAACTCGGTTTTAAAAACGTTTTCATAAAACCAGACTATAACCGAATTGATCCAAACGATGACCATGACACTCAGCTTCAGACTGCAAGGTTCGTTCCTCGTTAGCTTATGCTTTATATGCCTAGTAAAAGAAACTATATTTATAGCATGCACGATACGACATGGTAGGCATCATGACACATTGATAGTGTAACGTAACACATACATCTAGTAAATCCTAATCTTGTTGGTAGTGCTTGTTTTGTGTTGATTGGGGTGGGAGAAACTTCAAACATAAGTTAAGAAGCATCGAGAGGAGCATGCAAACCGCCTTATTATCATGGGTGCACACATAATAATAACGCGTGGTGCATGCAAATCCCAATGAGGCTTAACGAGTGTAAGAGGGATTCTTCCCTGTTCGTGTATGAATATGGTAGTTAATCGTTCTTAACGTGATAAACCTGAACACATTCCTCGTTTTTCGACTCCTAAATCCATTCCCTTCTCCTATTATAGAAACATGAGTGGACGAGGACACGGTCGTGGTAGCATCAACATGACTCAGGCTGAGTTAACAAATCTGATAAACACGCGTGTGGCTGAGGCTCTGGCAGCCTACCAAGCCGGTATGAACTGTACCAAATACTTTTTATCCTATATCGTGAACCCAACTCTTACTCTTGTGTCGTATCTTCTTTCACTCAGCGCACCCAAACAACCAGCCTGTCTGTACGTTCAAAATGTTTATGGATTGCAAGCCACAGACCTTCAGCGGGACGGAAGGGGCTGTGGGACTTATAAGGTGGTTCGAGAAAGCTGAGTCAGTGTTTGCTATGTGCAACTGCCCTGTGGGGGACCGCGTGAAGTATGCAACAGGCACGCTTGAGGATGGTGCCTTGACCTGGTGGAATGCCCAGGTCCAACTGCTAGGTATTGAGGCGGCGAACGCCACTACGTGGGATGATTTTAAAGAACTGATGAGAGAGGAATACTGTCCTCGAGATGAAATAGCGAAGTTAGAGAATGAGTACTATCATCTGACAATGGTGGGGTCTGAAATTGAGGCGTATGTGAAGCGGTCGTATGAGTTAGCTGATTTGTGTCCGAACTTGTCCCGACCCATGTCCCGAAGAATCGAGTTGTTTATTAAGGGGTTACCTCCACGGGTGAAGGGTTTAGTTACAGCAGCGAACCTCAATAACCTAACCCAGATTGTTAGATTGGCACATAAAATCGTTGACCAGGAGGTGGAGAGCGACTCACTGCCACCACGTATTTCTAAAGCTACTACTGCCGCCACCACCGCCACTACTCCTGTCACTGATAGTAAACGCAAGTGGGGTGATATGGACAAAGCGTCCAACTCGGTTCAGCCCCAAAAGAAGACAGACACTGGCAGTACTCGCAGCTTTAGCCAGTCATCCTCAGCGAATCAAAGTCAGAGGTCTTATACAGGAAAGAAGCCCCAGTGTGGCAAGTGCGGCTATCACCACTTCGGGCAGTGTGGACGAACATGTAACAGGTGTGGTAAAGCAGGCCACGAAGCCAAAGATTGTAGAGCCCCACAGCCCGGACATCAGCAACAACAGAACCAGCAGCAGCAGCAAGAGCGAGGCAACAGGGGATGCTTTCAGTGTGGTGCGGAAGACCATTTCAAAAGAGACTGCCCCCAGCTGAATCAGAACCAGAACAACAACAACCAAGGAAATGGGAACAACAATGGGGGTAACAACGACGACAATGGTGCTAGGGGACGTGTCTTCGTGATCGGTCAGGGTGAGTTCCTACTTGACGACTTTTGTGTTACTGTTTTATTTTATTCGGGTGTCGATACTAGTTTCGTGTCTTTAAGAGTTAGTCAAATTCTTAATCGTACCCCAGCACTTTTGAACACCAAGCGCATTGTATAGCTAGCAAGCGGTAAAAGCCTAGAGGCCACACATATAGTTTAGGGTTGTAATCTTGTTCTTGCTGATCGGACCTTTTCTATCGACCTCATTCCTATCGTTCCGTGGAATTTCGGGACGAAATTCCAAACCAACATGGGGATGATGTGACACCCCAAGAAAAACCAGGAAATCACGCAACTTAACTAGCTTTCTCAGTAATCACGTGCTAAATTTCGAGACGAAATTTCTTTCAACTTGGGGATGATGCGACATCCCGTAACTTTGAGTTGAAACCAAGTCCATTTGGTGATGAACCGACCCGAACCGTTTAAGCCATAACATGACCCGCATATCCCGAAACTCTTGAGGTTCGAATCATAACATAAACACTATACATTAACAATTGTTATTATTATTAATAGTTGTGAGCAATTATGAATTTAAGCTAAAACGTATATATATATATATATATATACAAACACACATATATCAATACTATTATTAATAAACAAGTAAGCGGTGTGTGGCCCAAACAGCACCGACCCAAAAACAACCCATCATGAAACCATGTTATGGTCCTCAGCCCATCTTCGGCCCACATATGCAATATCCACCGCCCACGAGAATACATACATATAATTACGAATGTTGCTCACCCTCACGGATATCTCACAAACCCTACGACAAATCTCCATCTCTGCGCACGTTACCATCCATCCCTCTCCTTCCCTCGGTAACCGGAGAACATCACCGCTTCTCCGCCACCGATCGTCGTTACGCGGTATACTCAACCCTAGAGTCTTTTTTTTTGCGACAACCTATCTTTTCCGTTCGGAGTACTCATCTTCCGAAGCCTGTCACTCGTGACTAACGACAACCACATCGCGGTTAGTTCGAACTAATGTTAAGTTGTACATGTTTTTTTTTAGCAATCAATATATATGTCTGCATAAGTGAATCCGATTGATGGAGTTTTGTGAACTGTTGGAATACATGATCATAATTGAAGAATGATATCTGTTCGTGTTGTGTGAATATGAAACCGATCTTCTTGTAGTTTTTGTTTCGATCATAGCTGTGAAGATATGCATGTTATATATGCTATATATGTAGGTAAGGATTGGCTTGAATGTGATTGCATGAACGAGTATCGTTACGATTAACCGACACTTAATGATTTGAGTATACATGTAAACGTAATCGTAGATTTATGCACATGAATGAATGATACATATATGTGTGTAGAAGATAGGTGATGTATATCATTCTTGATTCTCCTGTACTGTTATACATGAACGTGATCAGCAAGCTATATGGCGCAAATATAATTTTTGGATCATCATGCTATTATAACTTATAAGTGTAGACACAGTTTAATTAAGTTCAGTAACTTTTGTTTAGTTTTGATTGGCTATATGTATTATATTTGGTACATGATGAATGATGAATGATGATATGCTAAAAAATTGGTCCAATGATGTTAACTTACAAGTCACTACTAATTTTTGGTCCAGTCATAGCATGAAAGGAATATTTAGTGTCGGCCATTATTGTCAAGTTTATAAAAATAAGTTATCAATAAAGGGGTAGGGGTATATATGTCATATTGTATCCTGAATATATTTACTGTTTTGTTCGATTATGTGGGTATAGAGGTTAATGGATTGTGATTTAGTTTTGGGCATTAGGCTAATTACATGAATGGTACACTGTTAGAGATGTGGGATTCTAAAATGTAGTTTTAGAAACAGAAGCCTATTTTTTTAACCTATAGTACTTGCATAGTATGTGGGATGACATGCGTTATGTGATTATTATTATTATTATTATTATTATTATTATTATTATTATTATTATTATTATTATTATTATTATTATTATTATTATTATTATTATTATTATTATTAACTTATGGTATGCTATATAATGATGCTAAGTGTGATCAAGAAACTGTTTGTGAAACTGTATGTGTGAAAATGGGTACACATGTGAAACATGATATCGTATTCTACTTGACTTGTGATATGTACCAATACGTAAAATATTTCATTGTGAATTTAAATTAATTGAGATGTGGTGATTATAATAGGGCGGGATTGACCAAATTGTTTGACAATTAAGATTACCTACCGAGCAAGCCAAGGTGAGTTCATTGCATTTTCTCAAGCATGCGTCCCGGTGGTTTGGGACAACTGGTAAACATTTGGAAGGGAAACATTGGGTAAATAACTTAATCGGTTTTGGTTATTGCCTGGAGGGCAATGGGGGTGATTAGTTGATAGCGCTATTAGGTGGGAAACCTCACACCGGGCCGTAAGGACGGGCGTGAACTAATTATCTGGGTATGGCTATGGTTGTTAGAGGCACACTCCTCGGATACATATGGGCACTCTCCCTAGGGTATCTAACGATGGCAACATAGCAAACGGTCGTTAAGGGGTACCCACTCCCCGGATACTTATGGGCACACTCCCTAGGGTATCTAACATGAGCAACATTGTAACGCAACATTAAATCGCATTAACATACATCTGGTAACTCAACCCGTTAACAAAACCTTGAACTCACCAGCGTAGTCTGACACACTTGTTTACATGCTTGTAGGTAATTACTGAAGGAACTTGGAAGCTTGCCGTCTGATGCTGCTGGAGTGGTTATGGTCATAATAAACGATTATGTTGATTTGGTTTTCATACATTTATACGCTTATACTTTTATGCTTCCGCTCATTACTTTGGTTTTGGTTTAACTTTTCAAACCATACATTTCTTTCAATTAGGTATTTCAATACATTATAACTTGTGTTTGATATGATTGGTGGCTCTTTGTTGGATCGTTGCACCTCCAATAGGGACACGCCCTAGGTGGTTATTTGGGGGTGTGACATCTCTCTTCTTTAATAGTACAAGAACTGTCACCAAATATATGGCGTTTTATGTAAAACTTAACAAACCCATCGGTTTGATTTTTTTTTTTTTTTTTTTTTTTTTTTTTGCCTGCTCGTCTGTTGAACTGGTTTTTTTTGTGGATGTTTCGGGACATAGATCTATGGCGTGTGAGTGCGTTTTTCGCTTTTTCTTTATCTGGATCTTCATCTTTATAGTGGACCCACTCTTCAGTGTCATTGATCTCTTCTCCTCATCCAAACCTTCTTCAAGAACAAAAAATACAAAATGCCATATGACTGGCATCAGTATCTTTTTCTTGAAATTTTGTCCATCTCATGCAGTAAAATCTTTCTGAGTTATCCCCTCTGATAACAATTCATTCGGTTTATTTGTTGGCGTTTTACAGTGGGTGGTATTTAGTAGTATTGGCGTTTGTGTTTCTGGTTTGATCAAATGGAAGTTGCTGAGACGTATCATTTTATAGGATGTCTTTTTGGCGCCTAAATTAGGCGGTGCATTATTATAATAAAGTATTCGTCTTTTCAGTTACTGTTTTGTAATTAATATTTTTGATAAGCTTTATCTCTGAAGTCTATAACACGTCCCATCTTTCAAGTTTGGCGTTTTAGATTCTTCAGTATTACTGATTTTGTATTTACTGTTTCCAGTTATATTTTCAAGTTTGCTTTTAATTTTTTTTTTTTTGGTTTTTTATAATAATTTTCAAAGTAATTTTATTATAGTTTGGGAGTTTTTTGGTGGCGTTTAACTGGATGATATCGTTTAAACAAGCATTTTGGCTGTTTTGGCGTTTTTATTATATATGGCATTTTTATTATATAACAATTAACTGAAAAGGAAAATAAAAAAAAAAGAATACATAAACAATTGATCTTCCAAATCTTCTCTGTCACCAGTTTCTTTCTTCTTTTTTGAATCATGTTAACTGGCTAGTTCGACTTTCGTATGATTCATTTTGTTTTTTTGTTTTTCAAGTAGTTTTTTGTGTTGCTGTTTGGAAGCACACAGTCTGACATCAGCATCTTTTTCTTGAAGATTTTTCCATCTCATGCAGCAAAATGTTATTGAGTTTAAATCCTTCAGCCAACAATCTTGAATTTTTACAATCAACGATGTTTGATTTTTTAACTTTTTTGGCATTTTACCGATAAAAAGAACGCCACGAAATAAGATCACCTTAAACCTCAAATTTTGATCATGCTAAAATCAATAATGTTTTGTTGTATGAGATGGACAACATTGTTAATCCTCGGTTAAGAAAGATAACTGACAATGTTGTCCACCCCATACAGCTAAACTTTATTGACAACAAACCTCAATAATTTTTTTGTATGTTTTGGCGTTATAAATTGGAAGGAAGTTTAGGATAAGTCAATAAGATTTTACTCAATGAAATGGTTAATATCCTCACTTAAGGATTTTGTCTATTTCATTGAGCGAAATCTTATTGACAGCCAAACTGAATTTCCGAAAAACGTTTTGGGGTAGAAGATATTTGATGTTTGGGTTTTTTGGCGTTTCTAAGGCGAATGGGTTATATAAAATACGGCGTTTGGGTTTTTGTGTGTGTTTTTAATTGAAGGTCTTGGATGTTGTATATATACGATTTTTTAGCGGTTTCTTTAGGCGGGATTTTACTATAATTAAGTTTGTCATTTTATATTTAATGACGTTTTACTTAGAATAGTCTGTGATTTTTGTTTTTGGCGTTTTACTTCATGAGATGGCGTTTTGTGTGGAGTAGTCAAAAAACCCTTTTACCCTTAATGAAGCGCGTCCACGTAATAAAATTGATGTTATTTACGAAAACGCCACCGGGCCAATCTAGGCAATAGATTGTTTTGATCGGACGATCGTTAAGCGTTTTCACCGTTCACACACTTTCTACCGTTTTCTCTAAATCCCGACCCTATATATATATATATATATATATACAATTCCAAGATTAATTTATACATTGTGTTTTCGTAGTTTATATATACTACTATTTAGGACCTCGCAAGTTGTGATTGTGAGGACCCGCATCTTACGCTGGGTTTGTAAAAAGGTAGACATGACATAAATTTACAAATAATAATACGTGTCCGAAGTGTAATATGAATCGCTAATAATAAATCTATACTATATAATAAAAGAAACCAATAAGGGGACACTTGTCATTATTTTAAACCATCCTTGTTTGTAGATAATTATTTAATTTAAATTATTAAATATTAATTGAATTAATATAAAATTTTATCAACTCTAAATCATTGGCATAAACTTAAATATTATTTATAAGAAAAGAAACAAAAACTCTATAGAAAATAAACGATAGTGACAACACTTTTGATCAAATAATTTTTTATGAATTTTATGGTGTTGGTTTCGTTGAAAAAAAAGAAACAAATAAAGAGGATCATCTTTACAAATCATTGTTATCCAACAAGGAAGCTAAAAACTTGATGTGTCTAAACTGTAATGATCAAGTTATGAATTTATAAAAATGAAAAATTGGATTTTAATAATTTCAACTATAAAACTCAACATTTTCGTCTTAAATATTAATTAAATTAATATAAATTTTATCAACTCTAAATCATTGGCATAAACTTAACTTCAAATAGTAAAGTCTTATCTAAACTAAAACTTCAGATCGTAAAGTCTTTATTTAATTTAACTTATTAAATATTAATTGAATTAATATAAAATCTTATCAACTCTAAATCATTGTCATAAACTTAAATATTATTTATAAGAAAAGAAACATAAACTCTATAGAAAATAAACGATAGTAACAACACTTTTGATCAAATATTTTTTTATGAATTTTATGGTGTTGGTTTCATTGAAAAAAAGAAACAAATAAAGAGGATCATCTTTACAAATCATTGTTATCTAACAAGGAAGCTAAAAACTTGATGTGTCTAAAGTGTGATGATCAAGTTATGAATTTATAAAAATGGAATATTGGATTTTAATAATTTTAACTATAAAACTCAACATTTTCGTCTTAAATATTAATTAAATTAATATAAATCTTATCAACTCTAAATCATTGGCATAAACTTAACTTCAAATAGTAAAGTCTTATCTAAACTAAAACTTCAAATCGTAAAGTCTTAACTAAAAAATATTGTTTTACTTAACAGTAGATAAACATGCATATTATTTATTGTTAATGTTATTATTGTTAACTATGAGATTATATTAAACAACTTATTAATCAAACAAAAAATTTAAAATAGTATTAACCTAATTTAAAAAATAATAATAAATCCATTTTGATTTATAAAAGATTGTTTTTAACAATAGATAAACCCGTGTAATACATCAAGTTTTTAAAGATATAACATTTTTTTATTATTTGCTATATAAAATTAAATTTATTCAACCCTATAATAAACAGAGTTTTTTTAAATATAATTTTCTATTATTTAGCATATAAAATTACATTTCTTCCACCCGTGAATACACATGGTTTTTTTTTTAAATATAATTTTTTATTGTTCGGTATATAAAATTACATTTATTCAACCCGCACAATACACGAGATTCTTAAAGATATAATTTTTTTATTGTTTAATGTATAAAATTATATTTACTCAACACGTGTAATAAATGAGGTTCATAAAAATATATTGTTTTTTTTATTTAGTATCTAAAATTACATTTATTAAACCCGTGTAATACACGGGGTTCTAACCTAGTATATTATAAAAATAGAATTTGAAAAGAGAAAATTGACAAAATTGTCCCTGTGGTTTGAGTATATTTGTCATTTTTATCCAAGACAATTTTTTTGTACAATATAGTCCTCACTTTTGGGATTTTTTGTCATTTTCATTCAAAAACCTAATTTACTTTATTTTTTTCTATCAAACATTTGGATGAAAATGACATAAAATCACAAATCTCAGGGACGATTTTGACAAAAAAGTCAGATGTTTGGATGAAAATGACAAAAAATCCCAAAAGTGAAAGACAATATGGTACAAAAATATTGTTTGGATAAAAATAACAAACATGCCCAAACCTAATGAACGATTTTGGCAATTTACTCATTTGAAAAATAACATTGATGGGAGTTTCATAAAAAAAACAATACAACATTATTTGGTGAAAAATTATTCTGAAAAAATATATGATGTGAATAAATTATTATTAGTTAATAATAATAATAATAATAATAATAATAATAATAATAATAATAATAATAATAATAATAATAATAATAATAATAATAATAATAATAATAATAATAATAATAATAATAATGGAACTTAGCATATGCAAAAGATTGTATACAAAGTTGAATAGTGAAAACTGAAAAGTACACACAATAGAAAGTTAGTAACTTAGGTTAGGTATAATATTTATTTAAGATATTTAATATTTAGTTAACTTTTTTATTTCAGATATTTTAGTTACTTTCTAAAAACTTAACAGATCTTTTAATATTTACGTGCTCCAAAGACCATCTGTGTTACGTTTAAGCATGTTATATAGAGCAAGAGTGCAATTTTAGAAAGATAGAGAGTATGTACAGATTTTCGAACTATCCATGCGATTAACGCATGAAAATATATAACGTCTTTCTTACTTTAAAAAACTTTTCCTTTTAATTAATAAAAAAATTATTGATTAATTGATTTGTGATTAGTTAAAACCAGTTTACGTGTGATTAGTTAAAACCAGTTTACGTACTGCATATATCCCAATCCTATCAATAAGATTTGAACTATAGATTTAGAAAAATAAGTTAAAAAAACAGAACAAACAATGTTTAAGCATCATGAACAAAGAGATGCAGTCAAAAAAAATAAAGGGTTATTGGATTTTAATAATCCTAAGTTTCACCTGTTGACCGATAATAATCATAACTTTAAAAATTCCCTCCAACGATCCCAAGTTGTAAGAATTTGGCCCCCATTGATCATTTTATAACATATAATAATTTGGCCTCCTCAATAGATTCATATGCACCTGCAGCCTCCTTAATTGAGTTAAGTGTATCTGTAGTTTGAAAAGGATCGATGGGAGCCAAATTCTTACAAGTTTGGATCGTTGGAGAGAATTTTTAGAGTTGAGATTATAATCGACCAACAGGTAAACTTAGGATTATTAAAATCCAATAACCTAAAATTAAAAACTTGAGAGCACAACTTATAAGTCAGCGTAACAAACTAAAAACCATTAACATCTGCACCAATTTGCATACCTGATGGCGTTATGTTTCTTTTTTACCATCACAAATCTGAAATTCCAACAACTTCACCATCAGCAAATTATCTTTTGAACTAAATCAATCCAAGCATAAGACACAACTATGTGTTTTGACATCAAAGTGATCATTAAAAATAACCACTTTCAACAACTTTTCCCCAATAGATGTTATAGAGGTGGATGAGTAGGTTTGATTGGTTAAGCAAACAAGACGAGCCGATTATGAGCTGCTCGGAATCGGCTTGCTAAAAGCTCAAACCGAACCAAGCTTAACGTATCTCGAACCTCTATTGATACTCATTTTATAAATGACCTCCACACTAGACTTACGAGCCTAAACGAGTATGCTATTTATATAATATTAATTTAAAATATTATATTATTTAGGTAATAATTATTAGATATAAAATTGTGATAAAAATAACTACAATATATATTATGTTATATATAAACTTAAATTATCATAGTCATTAAAGGCGTTAGGCGAACTCAAGGGGCATAGGTCTCGCCTGTGGCCTAGACACAAGGCGCAAAAAAACGCGGGCCTGAGAAAAAAAAACTTAAATTTTTTTTATATATTAGAAATTTAATACTATTCTTCAAATAAAATAAAACTAAAGCTCTTATATAACATTTTATATCATCTTTTTAGTACCAAAAGTTATAAATGCTAGTTTATTAGTGTAGAAAAATAGTTTTTGTTAGATAAAAGTAGAAATCTAACTGGAATCTTGCCAGATATTGGCCGGAAACTCTCCAAAATCTAGAAATCTCGCTGGATATGCACATGAACCATCACCTGGAGAATTAAAGCGCAATTACCTTGACTTAAGACCATGGGGTATGGTGGGGCTTGGATTGGGGCTTGGGTTGGGCATTGGTTGACACGTGGAATGGGGTGGCAGACATGGGTTAAACCCACATTCAACACGGTATGGTGGGGCGGGGGTTTGGTGGGTTCGTGGGCTGACCGGCTGGGCTGACCCGCTGAGCTGACCCAATATTATTTAAAAAACAAATTTAATTTTTTTAATATTTTTAAATAAAGAAAATTACAAAAAAAAAATCCTAACTTTTATATTTGTTTTTTATCTCTTCTCTCAACGCCAAGACTAGTTCTAACTCGTCACCCTGTAGATGATCAATCGGCTGGGATAGAATTTTCAAATCATCCCGTCTTTGTTTCAGGGCATCTCTAGCGGCATCTCTAGCTTCTTTGCTCCTTCGTATTTCGGCCCTTTGTTGTTGGAATACGTTGAATGTATCCAACTTGCATGAAATGTCATCCAACTGGTCGCTGTATATTCCCCCACGCGAGCCAGAACTCCCAGCTGAAGGCGATGCCATATCAGATCTAGATTTTTGAGCACGCCTTCTTGAGGCATTTCTTCCATGCTCAGGCCGGTTTGGACTTGGCGAATTATCCAAAATGTCCTCAAACTCTTGATCTCGTGCATCAGATTGGGCTTGGGACGAGACCCTTGACCTTTTGGAAGACGAGTTAGTTTCGCTACCAATGGGGATAGTCGCCCACTTTGGATGGAATTTACAAATCTCCCAACAATGCATGAAACGAAAGTCGGTCTTCATATTTGATTTGAATGCGACCACTGCATTTGTCAAAATGTCGGCTTCGGTTTCACCACTTTTAGGGTTTTGCTTTGCTTTATTTAAAAATCCACTAAATTTTGTAAGTTGGGAGCTTATCTCGCTCCACTTTGAGGATAAGCTATCGTTTTCACGATAAGTCTCCCTACCAATTTCTTCATGGAATAGTCTACTAACCGATTCCCACAGGGCGGTTCGATGTTGCGAATTTCCTATTTTAATAAAAAAAATATTAATATATTACAAACTTATATAAAAAATAACCATTCCATTAATATAAACAAAGGTTAAGAATACCTAAAGTTGAATGTTGAGATTGTTCACACCAAGCCCTCGCCAATGCAACTTCTTCAGCATAGACCCATTTTTGTTGTTTTCGTTTGGCGGTTTCAACTACTTTATCCTCCTCGGTTTTTTTCTTATGACTTCTCTTTTTGATGGGTTTCGATGCGGAAGGACCATCATTGGGTGGTTGAGTTTCGGAAACGGATTCGTTTTGTGAAAGGTCGATGGAGGTTGGTGAAAGGTCGATGGGCGATTGTGAAAACGGGGTAGGTATTGAATCTTCGGTGTGTGGGAAGTTAGTAAATAAACGATTCCCGAGATACGATGCATAACCCGCCATGTCGGGCATAGGAGAGTGTATGAAAAATGGACGAGCTATTGGACAAGTGGGTGGTGGGCTAGGATTATTTTATTGGAATCCATACGGGTTGTTCGGGTCATAAGGACGATTGTAAGGATACATTTTTTCGTTTTGTAGAAGGAGAATTGAAGATGTATAGAAGATGTAGTTGAATGTGGTAAAAAATGAAAGAAAAATGTGAGTTTTATAGTGAAAAAATGGAAGAAAAAATATTTTTTTTTTAATATAGCCGTTGGCCAACGGCTAGCCCAACGGCTCTTTTCTTTTGGCTATTCACAAACCGCCATGTCACCTTGCTCCCCCGCCCCACGCCCGGCTTGAAACCCAAGCCCCAAGGGGCCACGCCCCAACCCAAGCCCACCCGGGGTGGTGCCTTGGGCGTTTTCCCCCAACCCACGCCCCAACCCAAGGCCCATACCCCATGGCCTAAGGCGCAATTGCCTCGCCTTTCTAGGAAATTGGGCCTAGTCGCAAGAGGCGATGACTTTTAACGACTATAATAATTATAGATGTATAAATAATTAATAAATAACAAACCAAGCTTGAGCTTTAGAAATAGAGCTGAAAACAAGTCGAGCTCAGCCTCTCCTAAGTTAAACGAGCCCGTTACACCCTAGTAAAGAATCAAACTAGGTTCTAGGTCGGAACATATCGGGTCAGGCTGCCCCACTAACAGTTTTTTTGTCCAATTTATTAACTTTTAATCAACGTATTAAATCATGATTACATAAACAAAATGATCTAATTTTCATCTCACCTGTTTGTACCAAAAAAAAATCAGCCCACAAAAGGACCAGCCCTTGTATCTCATGCAATATGTTGTGCAAGACTGAGAATCTTGACATGCTTTTTCTTCCTCAGCTCATGTGGGACCGGGCCAAAGACTCTAGTTCCGATCGGTTCGCCTTGCTTGTTGACCAGCACAACGGCATTATCATCAAATTTGACTTCACTCCCATCAGACCGGCCCTTCTGCATGGCGGCACGGACCACTACCCCGTACACCACCTGTCCTTTCTTTACTTTTCCCCCAGGTTGTGCCTCTTTTACCGATGCAACTATCGTGTCCCCTAATCGGGCCCCTTTCTTTCCCTTCAAAGCTTGTATGCACATCACTCGTTTTGCCCCGGAGTTGTCCACCACTTTGAGATTAGTTCTCATTTGTATGAAAGTCCTTATTTGCTGTAAAAGTTGCATGTATCAAAGATATGTTTCACATTACATTATCGTAGATAAAAAGGACCAGTGAGTCAGTGACCGACCATACGAGCAGGTCAACCCAGTAACAAAGGCCAACAGATTGGGACCCACAAAAAATTTTAAGTACACGGATGATCCCTGTGATTAACCAAAAAATTTTGTTTGGGTCCCTAACTTCCCAAAACTACACAAATGGTCCCTGTGATTTGTACTTTGTAACGCATTTAGTACTCAACTTTTGCCAAATATACATGGATGGTCCCTACTCCCTGTGGTTTGCACTTTGTAACGCATTTAGTCACTAAAAGTTGGGGACTAAATGCATTACAAACTGCAAACCATAAGGACCATCCGTGTACTTTTGGAAAGCTAGGGACTAAATCCAAAATTTTGGTTAACCACAGCGACCATCTGTGTCCACAGGGACCATCCGGGTAAAAGGGGTTGCAAAATGTATATTATTTAATTAAAAACATTTTTTGAAGAAAAATTGATTTAAGTGGTTTTATGCATACAAGCATACCCTTTGGTGGCTTTTAACCTATTTGACCCGTTCAAATCATTGAAAGTGTTACCTTCTTTGTTAGATTTCTTTACATTGCCTCTCAGAGACCTGACTTAACCCGTTCATAAAGAAATGGGTCAAGAATGTTACGTTTAAATTGAAAAATTGGAACAAACCTGAGCCAAGAAACTATTACAAGTGGTCTCTTGTGGTGATCTTAGGATTCCTGAGTAGGAACCATTGAGGCCTCGCAGTAGTGAACGTCCAGCTGGTTTGGTTTATTTCATGCATAAAATTGGACAAGAAAATAAGTTAATGCAAAGCTTATCAAACAATTTATGAACATAAAGAGACTATAAAAAGTAAACCAAGCTTATAAATGAAAATAGAAACAGCATGTATGATGTATTAAAGTAGGAGGTAAGTTACGAACGCAACTACTTGTTACTGAGGCTACAAGTATAATTAGAAACCCTTAATGAGTTACAGACGAATGTTAGGATTCAACGGTTCTACCTTTGGCAAAAATATTCAAGAAGTCAAAGGGAATAAGTAACACTTTTCAATAACGGGTTAATATGGTTCGGTTATGGTTATATGTGTTGGGAATAATCTTGATCGGGTCAACGGTACGGGTCAAATAATTAGAA
This sequence comes from Helianthus annuus, assembly GCF_002127325.2. Taxonomy (NCBI): domain Eukaryota; kingdom Viridiplantae; phylum Streptophyta; class Magnoliopsida; order Asterales; family Asteraceae; genus Helianthus; species Helianthus annuus. Next base: position 6,130,005 of record NC_035446.2, on the reverse strand, counting down.
TTGGTCAGCAGGGTTTTTATTTTGTTAGAATTATTAAACTTTATTATGTTTTATATGTATTTAATCGAATTTATAAGTAGGTAAGATATGTATGATATGCACTCGAATTGTAGATGATAAGCTTATGTATTTACCGGTGTGATAAGCGGGTGAATAATTCAAATAACTGCCGGAGGCAGTTACCCGCCAAAATTCAACCGCCAAAACATTATGTATTTATTCATGATTGCCGGCAACATTGTCGGATATCAAGACATTCAACTTCTGTTAGAATTGTCCAGTATCCTTTCAATATTCATTATCTTTCATTCATTATTTGCACCATGGAAATCCAATTCAGATCACTCTCAAACATGAACCCAACCACACCTCATGTTTCCGCTGCAAATATGACTTCTGATCCCCAACATATTTTAAGTCACATGTTTCTAATGTTTGTAGTGTTTAATTGGGTCGTGGGTCCAATTGTTTAGTTGAGTTAAGTCGTGGGTTAGTGGGCTTAGCTGGATTTGTTCACGTACATCACGTCGCAAGAGTCTATTTAAGTTAGGGTTTGAGTATGAATGTAAGCAATCAATTTCAGCAGTAAAAGTTTGCTTCTTAAATCTATTTCATTCACTAAACAACACTTTGATCTGAAGGGTTGAACCAACAATATGTGTATAAATAACCGAACCGTCAATAAAACGAACATTTATATTTTTTTTATAGAGTAAACTGCCATTTTGGTCCCTGAGGTTTGGTCACTTTTGCCACTTTAGTCCAAAACTCAAACCTTTTGCAACTGGGTCCCTGTGGTTTCAGTTTTATTGCCATTTTGGTCCAAAAATGAAATCAGGTCATATTTGTCTTATAAAATCCTGCAATTTTGTCATTTTCCTCATGGGCAAATCAGGTCATATTTGTCTTATAAAATATGGTATTTATTTATAAAAAAGAAATGATCATTTTGCCCCTGCGGAAAAGGACAAAATAGCAGGATTTTATAAGACAAATATGACCTGATTTCAATTTTGGACCAAAATGGCAATAAAACAGAAACCACAGGACCCAGATGCAAAAAGTTTGAGTTTTGGACTAAAGTGGCAAAAGTGACCAAACCACAGGGACCAAAATGGCAGTTTACTCTTTTTTATAAATAATATATTATATGTCAGAAATGTTTCGTTACAATTCTTTTAAATTAAACTACAACTTCATGTAATACGACTAATTAACATCAATATACAATGAGGAAGGTATCTAACTTAAAGAAGAATATCAGAGTAACTGTCTCAATGTCTCATTCAGAAAAGGATTACATGAATGCTACTGGAAATATTTGTTTATACTACTAAGAGCAACCAAGTCTTAAAGTGCATACCATGAAGGAGATTAGAAGCAGAATTTGTTGCCATCTTGAGCTCCAAACAACTCTCTTCTAGCACCTGCAAACATCAGATCAACTTTAGCATTATTCCTATTCTATACCACCCAGGAAAAGAGTGTAATGTAAATTTTTGTTAATGCACTTCTTAAGTAATGCTACAATTTTGTTAGATCAAATATTGCCCCACCAGATCACCAATAGAGACCAATTCGAGATGATCAAAGTCTCAAGTGATACACCTATTGAGTGGGTTAGGCTCCAAAGAACATAGATCAAGAAGACTAGATACTTTGCAACAATTATTTAAAGGCAAACATGACTATTTAAACATACAAAAGGTAAAACGACGCCCTGCTTGCGGTATGCGCATATAATGTATATATGTGTGGGCCATCGGGGGGCAAAAGTGAAAGTGCACTAATTTTAACGTTATTTTACTAATTTCGTGAAAATAACGTTAAAAGCTGAGGTCGGTTAATCAGGCATCATGTGGTGGCCGGTGGCGTTGATAGCTGAAAGACAAAAGGGCACATGCACTAATCGGTCTTTGTCCCGATTGCTGAGTGTTATGTGCCTTATGTCCAAGGCTTGATGCAAAACTACTATCGAGTCGGGGCCTCGGAGGTCTCACTGGAAGCAGCCCCTCTATTCCTACGGGGTAGAGGTAAGGCCGTAAGGTTGTCTACACCTTACCCTCCTCAGACCCTACCTTTGCTTTGCTATTGGTGGGATTTACTGAGTATGATGATGCTGATGATGAAAAGGTAAAATGAAATGCAAGTTACATGAAATTATGGAAGTAAAACATGGATAACCACTACTACAAAATGCATGCAAAAAATAAGGAAGTGGGTAACATGGAGTTGTTTTAATAAAAAACAATGAGTTGGTTAGCAAGTGGGTCATTTGGTGGAGCATGGATCGGACCGTATCAATTGGCGTTACAAATTTTAACCTTCAAGGGGTGGTGCAATGATAAGCACCCGATTCCCCTCTAGCAGATGTCTCAGGTTCAAATCTTGCTTCCACTAGGTTCCTGATACGGGTCACCTACCCTAAACCCACCTCTGGCCCAAGCAACCCGACCCAGACCCAAATTACTAGCATCACATGCCCACGTTTACATGTTCGGTAGTTAATTCTCATGCATTTTAGGATAAGCCAATCATTTCACGTTTCCATGTTTATACATTATCCCATGTTTACTACAGTTAGTTTTCCATTTTTCTTGTATTTAAGAATGGTTTGAGTTTAATGAAAGAAGGTAGAAAATTGTTGAATGAAACTTTAGTTTTATGTCTCTCTTCTTCTCTTATGTTCTTGGGAGTTTGTAGGTTTTCTCCGTAAACCTATCAGTTCCCATCATAACCTCTTGAAGACCATCTACCCGGCACAAGGTACGAGTCACCTGATCCCATTGTTTAGCCCTTTTTTAGCGGTCCTGTGAGTTTTCCAACAACGGGTTATCATAGTTACCAAAAAAAAGTTTTGACCAAAAAGTTCAATATACTCATGTGTTCACTGAGGCGTAATATCAAACACCTAATGTGCACAAAATAATGGTGGGTATTCTACTATTCCTTTTCTATACTCGCCCTCTCACTTGTCTTCTTCATTGAGACATTACATCAAACACCTAATGTGCACAAAATAATGGTGGTGGGTATTCTGTTTTTACACTCATCCTCTCACCTGTGACTTCACTGAGACATTACAACAAACACCTAATGTGCATAACACAATTCGAAATAATCGAAGCATCAGATTTAACATAGTAGCAAAAATGAATTCCAAATCGAAATTAGCAACTATGTAGACGTGAAAAATAAACAATACAAAGGGAAAGAAAAAGAGAAATAAACCGTCGATAAATTTAAGAGTTCTGTATCTATAGTCGCCGATCGTCTGCTACTTCTGCCGCTGCCGAAATCGGTGGAAATTTAGGGATGGAAGACTGTAAAGGAGGGGTATTTTCGGAAAAAGAAAAACAAGTATTACATTTTAGTCCAATGTTGTTTGTCCAGTTAGTTATGTAACTTCGGTCTAAAAAAACATGAGTTAACTGTTATTTTTGTCTCCGTTGTTTGTCTAATTATTCGATTCAACTATAGTTTTTTTGGACGGAATTGACATGTTTCAAGAAGTTAGGGATGATACAGTAAAAATTTTAAATTTGACCTGGACTGAAATAATTGAACAAACCAAAACGAAATTGGCAGTTAACTCATATTTAATATAGGAGATCTATGGTAGAATGATAGGCAATAAGTTATGCCACAATCCTTTTGAATAGCAAACCAATCCTATCGAAAACAAAATTTTGCTTCCTCAACGTCCAGAAATTGTTGTGCATCACTCTATGCACTATGTCCTGGAAACTATTAGACGGTTTATAAATATTAGATGGTATTTAATATTAATCATTGTATAGGGTATTGAATTGTAATATCAAACTCTATATATAGAGATTATTATTGTATTCATTATTCAATTCAATATTACAGAATTACTTTGTTCTAACTTGGTATCACAGCCAGTTTTTACCAAACCCTACTTGCCGTCAACCTTAACCCTACCTGCCGTCAGCCTACCTGCCGCCTCTTCTTCTTCTTTTTTTTTTTCTCCGGCGGCTCAATCCCTTCTCTACCACCTGCACCGGCTATCTTCTTCCTTCTCCCACCAACTATCCAGGGCCACCCTCCCTCTATTTACTACTCAAGAGAAAACTAACCACAACTCCCACAAGTTTGCCTTCACTCTTACCCATACTAATTATGGGTATTGGAAGGCTATGGTTGAACCGTTTCTCATCTCAAACTCTCTGTTTGGGTATGTTGATGGCACTATTCCCTGTCCGGCGGCTAAAACATCCGAATCTTCTTCCACCGATAACCCTAACTATGCTCGCTGGGTTGCGAACGATGCTCACGTTCGCATGCTAATTATCTCTAATGTTTCTGAATCCTCGTTCCAGCATGTTCAAGGCAAAACTTCCCGCGAGGTTTGGCTCTCACTTGAACGTGCCTATGCCCCGCAAACAGCTTCCCATGAATACACTCTAAAATCCCAGCTTCTTAAACTTACCATGAAGGGCGATGAAAAACCGGTTGATTATTTAAGTCGTGCTCAGGAGCATGCTACGGCTCTTGCCAATATTGGTGAACCGATAAAGGACAAGGATCTGGTCATGTTTGCTATCTCGGGTCTTCGCGAAGAATATAATGGTTTGAAAAGCAACCTTTTGGCTCACTCCCCTTCGGTCCAGTTTCAAGAATTACATGGTCTTCTCACCAACCATGATTACATGTTAAACAAGACCCATGACCCCACCTCCCCCCCGGTTCCCCAAGCCTACAACACTACTGCCAGTGTCTCCCCTATTACCAACCTTCAATCTCAACTTCAAAATTTACAGCTTCTTGCCACCCAACTTTAGCTACCACTTGCAGCCGGTTAACCCCCCCGGCTCCGCCCACATCTGTTCTTGGCCAACCCCCTCCTCAAGCATATTTTGCCCCGCGTTCCTTCAACAACAACCGCGGTTCTCGGCGTGGCAACTCCCGTGGTAATTCTCGTGGCCAATTCAATAATTCTCGGGGGCATGACAATGCATCTCAGAACCGGCAGTTTGGTTGGGCTTCTACTCAGAACACTGTTTATGGTCATTGCAACCGATGTGGTATTGGTCATTTACCAACCCAATGCCCCACCCAATCAGGCTCCCCTCACTCTTTAAATCAGGCGAATTTTGCTACTTTTTCAGATGGCGGCTCGGCATACGAAGCTTGGAAACCTGATACTGGGGCTAATGGTCATGCTTCTCCGGATTTAGCGAGTCTTGACAACTCTGAAGCGTATCACGGTAATGATTCTCTCCATGTTGGTGACTGTCACACCCCAACCGATGGCGGAATCATCGGGGCGCGGCACTAGGCGAATCAGATTGCTCAAGAGAATCCATAACAACTATATTGCGATGATATTTATTACATTCGTTAAACAAATAATACAATCACATAAGTCATCACAGATTTCTTGTTCTCTCGAACAATTCAAATCCGACAACCTAGATTTTGGGTGAGTTTCTAGACTTCCTAGCTTGATTTGATGTCGGCTTCAACTAAACCTGCAACATACGTTAAAATATTGTCAATACAAAAGTATTGGCGAGTATACAGGTTTGATATGTAATAGTGTAATAGGTTAAAAGTGCTACGAATTTCCACAGGCATAAACGTAATACACGACATATATACTCACAAAACTGATACTACCAGCTAAGTCCTCGATGCTCGATTCTTCGATGGCATAACTAGACCCCGTTGGGCGCAATAGTACTATACTAGTCGTGGTGGGACGTCACAAGTATTAGTCCTAGCATATATGCAACTAGCATCACGTATATCTATGCACAGTTATTCGCAAGTGACAAATTGACTGATTGAATTATTCGTTTGATAGGTTCGATTTATAAGGAACGTATGTTACACCCAAAATTCGATAAAAAGGGGTCAAGTATACTCACAGTGCGTATATGGTTGGATTGGCGGGGTAATGCCTGAGAATACCCTGATTTCAGACTGATTACATGAGTATTGGTGTAACACCCCGTGTTTTCCAAAAGTCAAAGTCAAAGTCAAGAGTTGACTGTTATTGGAATTAAAGATTAATAAAGATTAATTTCATTTTAGTTTCATTTTGATTTTCGTATTATTTGGAGTAAGTGTTGTATAATCAAACTAATCGACCGATAATCGAACTGTGAATCAACGACCGACTGTGAATGATAGGAAGTAACAATGCAATAAAGCTAGTCAATCAATAATCAAGCTAATCAAATCAATCATCGAACTCAAGTGTGGGGATCTTAGTACTTTTTATACGTGTGTGTGTGCCTTATGTGTTACTTGTGCATGTTTACTTTTATGTTAAAGTGTGAGGTGAATCAATCAAATCAATCAAGACTCAAGGGTGAATCAAACTCAATGGAAATCGAACCCGAAATGGTTGTAAGGATGCTTGTATGTTAGATATAGTAGTTGAGACTAAAAGTAATTTGATTAGGAATTCTATCATTCTCAAATCATCGTTCATCGAACTCGAAATATCAAAAAAAATCGTCGCGAAACACTCAAAACCAGGCAAGCCGATCGAACAGGGCAACCTGATCGAACAGGCTAGCCGATCGAACAGGCTGTTCGATCGGACAGCTGCTCGATCAGGAATGCTGTTCGATCAGCTGACCCTTTCCTCTTTTGGAAGCCTATAAATAGGGCTGTCCTTGTCAAACTTTCCACTTTTGGAAAAGCTCTGACCGACCAGCCTCTTCTTCTCACTAAATCTCAGATTTCTCTCAAACCGGTAAGTATTTCGCTCTAATCCTTGTACGTTTTTGTTCATTAATCGATTCTCCATCTTTCTATCTTTCAAAATCTGAATTTCATCCATGAAATCACCAAGATCTAGGTGTTCTTGGGTGATGTCATCATGTGTTCTTCAAGAACACTAAGTTTTGACATCATTCCACCATGAATAGCTTAGATCTAACCGATTTCCACATAAATAACCTAAAATCTTTCAAAGATCTTAACATTTCACGGTGGAAAAGGATTAAAGAATGGGTTTTCATCTATCTTTCAACTCTTTTACACTCAAAACGGTGAAAACGAGACTTGAACCGGTTTATAAATCAATCTAGACAAACACATGGTTCAAGATTCGGGTTCTACCGAGAGATATACCGATTCCGGGTTAAACGTTAAACTTAGGTTCCAAACCGTCTCTGACCGAGTTTGGGTGATTCCTGCTCGAGTCAGTAGACTAAGTAGGGACTTCAGCTTGTGGTTCAACTCGTAGTCAAAATATCTCTAAAACATCAACGATTCACGGGAATAACCAAGTGTTAAGTGTTAGGTTAACCGAATCGAGAAGCTGGCCGAACGGCTAGGCTGTTCGATCGAACAGCCCAACCGAACGACTATGCCAGCCGATCGACTAGGCTAACCGATCGACTAGCACTTAGTCCCCCAAACTCACAAGGTGTAGTATTGACGAGGTACTGTTCGATCGACTACGCCACTCGATTGTAAACATTACTACTCGAATCATGAGATACTATACTTCAACACTAACCTATTCGAAACATTGGAATGTCACCCGATCGAACATGCCAACCGATCGAGTGACATATTTGAGAACAATGAAGTGCTAGCCGATCGGTTGGGCTAACCGATCGAACAACTGTTCGATCGGCCAACTTGAAAGGTAGTACAAACCATCATACACAAACACATCCTTCACATCAAAGGAAGAAACAATCCACTTGAAGGAACCAGCCGATCGAGCCAGCCGGCCGATCGAATGGATGTTCGAACGGACTTTCAAACCAATCGAACAGCCCACTCGATCGAACTGCTGTCCGATCGAATGGTCTACTCGATCCAAGTACATTGTTTACTTTTCCGCGTTACTCATCGTTGTGTTATCGAACTATTCAGGCTAACCTATTCTCAGTGCTCCCTTCAATCCACAATCAATCACTGTGAGTATACTCGATCCCTTTTTGCTTTCAGCACTTTTGGGTGTTACATACGTAATCTATCAAATACACAAACAACACAAACTATTTGAACGCTAACCTACTTGCATGTATTACTTGTCTAAATGATTGCTGTTTATTATGTTTACACGTGGAGTGCTATCTGCCTGCTTTAGCAACGTAGTACTATAGTTTGGACTCAGCACCCGTTCACACGGGGGTTGCTAAGGACAATACTTGCATGGATTACGGTGGTAATCATGTATTGCGAACTGTCTCGGACAGTCAACCCGAAGTCGTTGGTATCGATGGTCCCATGTTGATAATTTACATGCATCGTTTGCCCTTGTGTACGTGCTTGGTTATGCGTAAACTTTTCCAAACTCTATATGCTATATCAAACTTGTGTACTCACCTTTACATTATATGTATTGACTTTTATTTTAACGTATGTGACAGGTGTTTAAGCTACTAGCGTGCTAGGGAAGCGAGGCAATAATAAGCTTCTAGGAGCCTGTGACCTTAGGACAGTGTCCTCGTACCTGTTCCAGGGCCATAATTATCTGTAGATCTTGTACTGGCACCTGTAGTCAGTAAGAACTACCGTTAGCTGTCTAGAAGTCTTGAAACAATATTTAAATTCGGTCTGTAATAATTAAGAATATGAGTTGTCGGAACAGTTCCCATATTGTTTAGTTGATTTCTATGATAACTTGTTATTATTTGGGACACGGTATGGGGCGTGTTATATAACTGAATTGTATGATAGTTGTTGTGGAAACTTCTGAACAATCTGTTTCGCTCAGTGCCGCGCCCCGATGATTCCGCCATCGGTTGGGGTGTGACAGATTGGTATCAGAGCCATAACTATAGGGAATTAGGTTAGACACGATCTAGTCCGGATCGCTGTCTTAGAGACCTAGACTATAGTTAGGAACCAAGAGACCAAGTTTATGTGCTTATTTTATGTTGTTTCCTTTTATTCTATCACTACATCCGAACTCCGAGCCAAATTTTGTAATTTGGACGGGATTAGGAGTGAAACTCGCAAATTCCTGCCTAAATTACAAATTTTTTCGATTATTTTGTGCGATTTTCTATCAACAAACGGGGGAGAATTATACCAAATAAGGGCTGAAACCCGTAATTTGATGAAAATTTTCCTCTAAATTTTCTTAAAACAAGGAAGAAATTGCTGAGCTAGGGGTGAAACCCTAACCTTGGCAGTTATTCCGACGTTATTTTATCTCGCCAAGGCAATTGACGGACTCCAATGACCTGAACTCACGAGTATGGCCTAGAATGCGCATGCATAATGCCCAAGAATCGAGGCAGAAAACATGTCCCCTAGAGTCGAAAGTGACGACAAGTCAACTGTGAATAGTTAAATTGCCATGGTTAGTCAAAGTCTAGTAGCCGCAGACAATCCATTTTCCGATTTTGGGTGTTGCTTTGTTGATTTTATATGATTTACCTGTTTACGTGTTTTAAGATTTGTTGGTTACTCCGTTTGTTATCAATCTACGTGACTCTTGTTGCTATTCTATCTCGATTCAAATCCCTGTTGATGTGATCTAAACGAAACCAGTGTGCTATGCTACGCTATACGACTAAGATAGACGATACAATGTGGTGCTATCCGATACGCAAAACGAACGGCACTCGACTTGTGGTTATAGGTTTCTGTTTTCTGACTACCTCTGTGATAAAATTTCGTGCGTGTTTAGGAAATTAAGTGCTCTATTTGCTTAATTGCTTATGTGCCCTAATTGCTTCTGTGCTTATGTGCCCAAATTGCTTCTGTGCTTATGTGCCTCTATGATTATGTGCTTATGTGATTATATGTGTTACGTGACGAGAGATGCGACGTGATTCTAAGCTTTAGAGATCTAAGAACGTGTGAGACTCGAATTCGTTGTGTTGAGCCTGTGACGATGTCTATTGCAGACCATGTCGTCATCTGGACAACCTAGATCACACTCGCGTCTTACCCGCCAGGAGAAAAGAGATCGACGTCTGGCTGCTATCATCTCTAAGACCGTGGCGAAAGCCGTCAGTGATGTGTTCGAGAACGCAAGCAAGTCATCTGAGGAATCCCGAACCCTCACGCCCAAAGACTCCAACAAAGCTACTTTTAGCTTCAAACAATTCAAGGCATGTGGGCCAAAAGAGTTTACCGGTGAAGATGGCCCTACGGCTCTGTTTCATTGGTTTGACTCGGTAGAAGTCACCCTTCGTCAAAGCGGATGCCCAGATCACCTCCGTACTCTCAATGCTACCGGTGTCTTCCAGTCGCGAGCTTTGGACTGGTGGACTGCAGAAAGGAACAAGCGCGGGAACGACGCTGCATACGAGCTGACGTGGAAGGAATTGAAAGCGATCATGATGGACGAGTTCTGTCCTCCCCACGAACGCCAAAAGTTGGAGGATGAGTTCTGGAGTATCAAGCAAAAGGAGGGAGACAATGCTGGTCTCACCGCCCGTTTCAAGCAATTGAGTATCATATGTCCCGACCAGGTCAAGACTTCTGACATGACCATCAAGAAATACATCCGTGCTCTTCCGGATTGTGTCGCAGATTTTGTTCACGCCGCCAAACCCGCAACGATCGAGGAAACCTACCTACTCGCTGCTGAGATTAACGACAAGCGAGTTAAGGCTGGTGTCTGGGATAAGCCATCCAAGTCGTTGCATCAAGTTACTGCCGCATCAACCGACAACCCTACTGCTCAAGCCTCCAAGACCTCGAGAAGAAGAAAGAAGAACAAGGGTTGTGCTGCTGCAACCAATGCTGCTCCTCTTCAGTCAGTACCACCACAACAGCAACAGCCGCAGCGTTCAGCGCCAGTGATCAATGCGCCGCCAGCGAAGCGTGCGTACACCGGCCCCCACCCACTCTGTGCTACATGTTCTTATCATCACCCGGTGGGTGTGGCTTGCCGTTTCTGTGTCCACTGCAACGTTTACGGGCATTTCACTGCGAATTGCCGCTATGGTCCCCGTCAAGCTCAAGCCCAAGTCACTGCCAACCAAGCTCTACTCCCTGCTCCTCAAGCTCCCCAAGCTGCACAGGCCCCGACAACCAATGTTCGGACCTGCTTTGCATGTGGTGACCCTAACCACTTCGCGAACCGGTGCCCGAACAGGGTGGTGAAACAAGAAGCCCAACAACCCCAGCAACAACAACAACAGCCTCAACAACAAGCCGCTCACGCCAGAACTTTCAACATCAACGCACGCCAGGCTCAAGCTGATAACAACGTGGTCAATGGTACGTTCCTTGTGAATGGCATATATGCATCATGTTTGTTTGATACTGGAGCCGATAACTGCTTTGTGTCATTTGAGTTTGAGAAACTTCTTAGACGTAAGCGCTCTTATCTTTCGACACCCTTCGAAGTAGAAGTCGCTACCGGAAGAACCATTGCTGTCAATTCTGTGCTCCGTGATTGTACTCTCGAGCTCAACAATCATATATTTCCGATTAATCTCATTCCAATGCAGCTCGGAAGTTTCGATATCATAGTAGGCATGGACTTTCTTCGTGAAAACCGTGCTGAAGTTGTGTGTTCCGATAAAATGATTCGATTTGTGTTAGCTAGTGGTGATATTCTATGTGTGTACGGTGAAACTACTGCGAAAGATCTCAAGCTCATGTCCTGTCTTCAAGCTCGCAAATATCTCCGCAAGGAATATCGAGCCTTCTTGGCCAACATTGTTGTAGCAGAGGCGGACAAGAAAAGGAAAGTTGAAGTCAAGGATGTTCCTGTTGTCCGAGAATTTCCTCAGGTGTTCCCTGATGATCTTCCTGGATTACCTCCTAGTCGTGATATCGACTTTCGAATCGACCTTATTCCAGGAGCCAACCCAGTGGCCAAAGCTCCGTATCGACTCGCTCCATCTGAGATGCGAGAACTCTCAAACCAACTCCAAGAGTTACTTGAAAAAGGCTTCATTCGCCCGAGCACTTCTCCATGGGGCGCACCAGTCCTTTTCGTCAAAAAGAAGGACGGGTCGTTCCGAATGTGCATCGATTACCGGGAATTGAATAAGCTGACCATCAAGAACCGATACCCCTTACCAAGAATCGATGATCTGTTTGACCAACTACAAGGTGCTCAGTGTTTCTCCAAGATTGATCTACGTTCAGGCTACCATCAGTTGCGGATTCAAGAGGAAGACATACCCAAAACCGCTTTTCGAACCCGATACGGCCACTACGAATTTGTTGTCATGCCTTTTGGTTTGACCAACGCACCTGCGGTCTTTATGGATCTGATGAATCGCGTGTGTAAACCGTTCTTAGATCGTTTCGTCATTGTATTCATCGACGATGTCCTGATCTATTCCAGATCGAGGGCCGAACATGCGCAGCATCTGCGATTGGTTCTCGAGTTACTTCAGGGAAACCAACTCTACGCCAAATTCTCCAAGTGTGAGTTCTGGTTGGAGGAGGTTCAATTTCTGGGTCACATTGTGAATAGTCGGGGTATACACGTTGATCCTGCAAAGATTGAGGCAGTCAAGGGATGGGTTACGCCAAAGAATCCGACAGAAGTTCGCTCTTTTCTCGGATTAGCTGGTTACTACCGGCGATTCATCGAAGGATTCTCGAAGATTGCTGTACCACTTACCTCCCTTACTCATAAAGACAAGCCTTTTGTGTGGGGAACCGCGCAGGAGACTGCTTTCCAAACCCTCAAACACATGCTGTGCCATGCACCAGTTCTTACACTGCCGGACGGAAGCGATGACTTCGTTGTCTATTGTGATGCTTCAAACCTTGGACTTGGCTGTGTTCTCATGCAACGAGACAAGGTTATAGCTTACGCATCTCGACAGCTCAAAATCCACGAGAAGAACTATACAACCCATGACCTCGAGCTAGGCGCAGTTGTCTTTGCCTTAAAGATTTGGCGACACTACCTGTATGGTACAAAGTGTACGATCTTCACCGATCACAAAAGCCTACAACATATCTTTAACCAGAGGGAACTCAATATGCGTCAACGCCGATGGGTAGAACTTCTCAACGATTACGACTGTGAGATCCGTTATCACCCAGGCAAGGCGAATGTAGTTGCAGACGCCCTCAGCAGAAAGAATTACGTGATAGGTGTTCGAAACATCCAGGCTCAGTATAACCTCGAAGCTCTCATCCGCGAAACACAACACGCTTGCTTTAACGAGCGTACGTTGAAGAAAGAACGAATCTATCACGATGGAACTCAGCTCGTGAGCAAAGCCAACGGGATATTCTATTATCTGGACCGAATCTGGGTTCCGAGGAGGACAGATTTGCGAAAGATCATCATGAACGAAGCCCACAAATCCCGATATTCCATTCATCCCGGTGCGGACAAAATGTACCAGGACCTTCGCTACAAGTACTGGTGGCCTGGGATGAAAAGGGATATTGCTCTATATGTTGGTAGCTGTTTAACTTGTGCAAGAGTCAAGGCTGAACACCAAAGACCTTCAGGCTTACTCGAACAACCGCCGATACCCGTATGGAAGTGGGAAAGCATAGCTATGGATTTCATAACTAAGCTTCCGACCACGCCATCAGGTCACGACAGTATTTGGGTTATAGTCGACCGTCTAACCAAATCAGCCCACTTTTTGCCAATACGAGAAGACTATAAGGTGGCCAAGCTAGCCCAAATCTACACCGACGAGATCATTAAGAATCATGGTACGCCTCGAGACATCATTTCGGATCGCGATGCTCGGTTTACATCGAGATTGTGGGAAACTTTTCAAGCAGCTCTTGGTACGACGCTGAATTTGAGTACCGCATTCCACCCGCAAACCGACGGGCAGACTGAAAGAACGATTCGTACTATTGAAGACATGCTCCGTGCGTGTGTTATCGATTTTGGTGGTAGTTGGAGCAAACACCTACCGTTAGTCGAATTTTCGTACAATAATAGCTATCACTCCAGCATCGAAATGGCACCTTTCGAAGCCTTGTATGGTAGGAGATGTCGCTCGCCTATTGTATGGCACGAGGTCGGTCATTCACAATTGACTGGGCCCGAGATTCTGCAAGAAACGACTGACAAGATCCACCAGATAAGGGAAAATTTGGTAAAGGCCCGGGACAGACAAAAGATGTACGCCGATAAACGACGCAGGCCCCGCGAATTTGCAGTTGGCGACTACGTGCTCCTAAAGGTATCGCCTTGGAAGGGAGTAGTCCGATTCGGCAAAAGAGGGAAACTTGCGCCTCGATTTGTTGGACCTTTTAAGATTCTGGAAAGGATCGGTAAAGTTGCCTACAAACTCGAATTACCGGAGGAACTCAGCAATGTCCACCCGACTTTCCATATTTCAAACCTTCGAAAATGCGTAGCCGACCACGACGCAATAATACCACTCGACGATCTTCAGGTCAATGAGACGCTACACTTCGTGGAAAAGCCTGTCGAAATCATGGACCGACAGACCAAGCAACTCAGACGCTCTCGCATTCCTATTGTAAAAGTACGATGGGAAGGCAAACGAGGCGCGGAGTTCACTTGGGAACTCGAAAGTGACATGAAGGCCAAGTACCCGCAGTTGTTCATATAGATCTGAAGCATCAAATTGGTAAAATCACACGGCGATGTACGGTTCTCGGCCTAATTTCGGGACGAAATTCCCTAAAGGAGGGGAGACTGTAACACCCCGTGTTTTCCAAAAGTCAAAGTCAAAGTCAAGAGTTGACTATTATTGGAATTAAAGATTAATAAAGATTAATTTCATTTTAGTTTCATTTTGATTTTCGTATTATTTGGAGTAAGTGTTGTATAATCAAACTAATCGACCGATAATCGAACTGTGAATCAACGACCGACTGTGAATGATAGGAAGTAACAATGCAATAAAGCTAGTCAATCAATAATCAAGCTAATCAAATCAATCATCGAACTCAAGTGTGGGGATCTTAGTACTTTTTATACGTGTGTGTGTGCCTTATGTGTTACTTGTGCATGTTTACTTTTATGTTAAAGTGTGAGGTGAATCAATCAAATCAATCAAGACTCAAGGGTGAATCAAACTCAATGGAAATCGAACCCGAAATGGTTGTAAGGATGCTTGTATGTTAGATATAGTAGTTGAGACTAAAAGTAATTTGATTAGGAATTCTATCATTCTCAAATCATCGTTCATCGAACTCGAAATATCAAAAAAAATCGTCGCGAAACACTCAAAACCAGGCAAGCCGATCGAACAGGGCAACCTGATCGAACAGGCTAGCCGATCGAACAGGCTGTTCGATCGGACAGCTGCTCGATCAGGAATGCTGTTCGATCAGCTGACCCTTTCCTCTTTTGGAAGCCTATAAATAGGGCTGTCCTTGTCAAACTTTCCACTTTTGGAAAAGCTCTGACCGACCAGCCTCTTCTTCTCACTAAATCTCAGATTTCTCTCAAACCGGTAAGTATTTCGCTCTAATCCTTGTACGTTTTTGTTCATTAATCGATTCTCCATCTTTCTATCTTTCAAAATCTGAATTTCATCCATGAAATCACCAAGATCTAGGTGTTCTTGGGTGATGTCATCATGTGTTCTTCAAGAACACTAAGTTTTGACATCATTCCACCATGAATAGCTTAGATCTAACCGATTTCCACATAAATAACCTAAAATCTTTCAAAGATCTTAACATTTCACGGTGGAAAAGGATTAAAGAATGGGTTTTCATCTATCTTTCAACTCTTTTACACTCAAAACGGTGAAAACGAGACTTGAACCGGTTTATAAATCAATCTAGATAAACACATGGTTCAAGATTCGGGTTCTACCGAGAGATATACCGATTCCGGGTTAAACGTTAAACTTAGGTTCCAAACCGTCTCTGACCGAGTTTGGGTGATTCCTGCTCGAGTCAGTAGACTAAGTAGGGACTTCAGCTTATGGTTCAACTCGTAGTCAAAATATCTCTAAAACATCAACGATTCACGGGAATAACCAAGTGTTAAGTGTTAGGTTAACCGAATCGAGAAGCTGGCCGAACGGCTAGGCTGTTCGATCGAACAGCCCAACCGAACGACTATGCCAGCCGATCGACTAGGCTAACCGATCGACTAGCACTTAGTCCCCCAAACTCACAAGGTGTAGTATTGACGAGGTACTGTTCGATCGACTACGCCACTCGATTGTAAACATTACTACTCGAATCATGAGATACTATACTTCAACACTAACCTATTCGAAACATTGGAATGTCACCCGATCGAACATGCCAACCGATCGAGTGACATATTTGAGAACAATGAAGTGCTAGCCGATCGGTTGGGCTAACCGATCGAACAACTGTTCGATCGGCCAACTTGAAAGGTAGTACAAACCATCATACACAAACACATCCTTCACATCAAAGGAAGAAACAATCCACTTGAAGGAACCAGCCGATCGAGCCAGCCGGCCGATCGAATGGATGTTCGAACGGACTTTCAAACCAATCGAACAGCCCACTCGATCGAACTGCTGTCCGATCGAATGGTCTACTCGATCCAAGTACATTGTTTACTTTTCCGCGTTACTCATCGTTGTGTTATCGAACTATTCAGGCTAACCTATTCTCAGTGCTCCCTTCAATCCACAATCAATCACTGTGAGTATACTCGATCCCTTTTTGCTTTCAGCACTTTTGGGTGTTACATACGTAATCTATCAAATACACAAACAACACAAACTATTTGAACGCTAACCTACTTGCATGTATTACTTGTCTAAATGATTGCTGTTTATTATGTTTACACGTGGAGTGCTATCTGCCTGCTTTAGCAACGTAGTACTATAGTTTGGACTCAGCACCCGTTCACACGGGGGTTGCTAAGGACAATACTTGCATGGATTACGGTGGTAATCATGTATTGCGAACTGTCTCGGACAGTCAACCCGAAGTCGTTGGTATCGATGGTCCCATGTTGATAATTTACATGCATCGTTTGCCCTTGTGTACGTGCTTGGTTATGCGTAAACTTTTCCAAACTCTATATGCTATATCAAACTTGTGTACTCACCTTTACATTATATGTATTGACTTTTATTTTAACGTATGTGACAGGTGTTTAAGCTACTAGCGTGCTAGGGAAGCGAGGCAATAATAAGCTTCTAGGAGCCTGTGACCTTAGGACAGTGTCCTCGTACCTGTTCCAGGGCCATAATTATCTGTAGATCTTGTACTGGCACCTGTAGTCAGTAAGAACTACCGTTAGCTGTCTAGAAGTCTTGAAACAATATTTAAATTCGGTCTGTAATAATTAAGAATATGAGTTGTCGGAACAGTTCCCATATTGTTTAGTTGATTTCTATGATAACTTGTTATTATTTGGGACACGGTATGGGGCGTGTTATATAACTGAATTGTATGATAGTTGTTGTGGAAACTTCTGAACAATCTGTTTCGCTCAGTGCCGCGCCCCGATGATTCCGCCATCGGTTGGGGTGTGACAATTGGATAGCGCGTTAAATGATATCGGAACACACGGAATTGAACGAAAATCAGATTTAAGGTTGGCCCGTTCGGATGGGCTGTCCGATCGGATGAGTTGTCCGATCGGAAGGGCTGTCCGATCGGCCAGCCTGTCCGATCGGCTAGCATGTCCGATCGGTTGGGCTGTCCGATTGACCGGCCCTTCCAGCTGTTTTCGACAATTTTGCATGTTTTCGGTGGTTTTGGTCGAGACGTTTGCTGAGACGCGTTAAACAACTGAAATTCCATCAAAACCGGTTTGTTCTATCAGCCGGGAATCACCCCGTTCCATCAGAACTTGCCGTTCTTGGTGGTTTTCCCTTGTTTAACCCGAAATTTGTTGTCTCATCGTTAGGAATCAGATCTTTGACCAACACGACACTAGAAATGAGTAGAAGGTTGGTATAAGCTCCGATTCCACCGTTTTTTAGTGCCTTGAGAGTAAAAGAGTTGAAAGAAAGTTGGAAAACCATCCTCCAATCCTTTTATTCATGATTATGTGTAGATCTGATGTGAAAACCTTGTTTATTCTTGTGGAAATCCCTTAGATCCGAGTTGTTCTTGGTGGAATGAGGCCAACACTTGAAGTTCATAAGAACTCCATGATGACATCACCCTAGAACACCTCAAATCCGTTGATTTCACGGTTAAAAGTGGGAATTTGAAAGATAGAAAGGTGAAGGAATGCATATAGATCAAGGAAGTACAAGATTTGAGTTGAAAACTTATAAGAATTGCGAGAAATCGAGAGATAAAGGGGTTGGAATGTCTGGTCGAGCAGCAACAGTGACAATAAGTGTATTGGAGGTGAATGAGGGGTATTTATAGGCAAGGAGGAAGGAAATGAGGGCAAGTTGGCCTGGATCGGATGGCCCGTTCGATCGGCCGGCCTGTCCGGATCGGACGGCCTGTCCAATTGGCTGGCCCAGCCGTTCGGCTGGCCCGTCCGATCGGTTGGCCCAGTCGTTCGGCTGGCCCGTCCGATCGGTTGGCCCGGTCGTTCGGCTGGCCCATCCGTACGGAGGCCTTTTGATCCTCGTTTTTGGTGCGTCGCGATAGTTTGGGCCACATTTCCATATATTTATATTATTTATTTGTTTATTATAATTAATCACAAAAGGGTCGTATTTACGTATCTATATATTCAATATTCGGTGCGATGATCGAGTTACGCGTGCCTTCGAGAGCGTTCTTCGATGTGATGTGCCACAACGATTATCGTGGTACTACTTGCTCGTATTGTCGTCATCGTTACGATGGCTGGAGACATGGTACTCACCCGGTAGTCTTTGTTAGCGTTGTTTGTTTACGTTTTGACACCTCACGGTTATCGAGGAGGGTAGATTAAGCCCTCACTCAACATCATCGTGAGTGCTGTTATTTATGAAAATAGCTTTGTAATAGCGATAGAATATGCGTAATTATTCGATTATACTTCGATGTAGCGATGTATCTGATATAGTTACATTATGATCCGAATTTCTGGTGCTAGGCGTAATGAGTGTAACGAGTAGTAACAACGCACGAAAGTGCGGGTTGTTGCAGTGACGGTACTCCTTTACCCATTTTTCACATCGATTCTAAAACCTTCTTTACACCTCATAAAACGTTTAACCTTTCTAATATTTTGCATGTTCCTGCCCTTAAACAAAACCTACTTTCTGTGCAAAAATTCTTTTCTGATAATGACGTTTTCTTTGAATTTCACTCTTCCTTTTTTGTTGTGAAGGACGAGTCTACACGCACTACCCTCCTAACGGGTCCAAGTGAACAGGGTCTATACACCATTCGCCTACCTCACCTCAAATCACTTCCCAAAGTTGCTTTCACTGCTGTCAAAGAATCTTCCACGATCTGGCATCATCGACTTGGTCATCCCCACCGGCGTGTTTTGCAGTCTATTATTTCTAGTTATTCTTTACCTGTTTCTACAAAACTTTCTTCTTGTTTATGTACTTCTTGTCAGTTGGGAAAATCATCTAAACTACCTTTAAAACTTTCTACTTTTCATAGTTCTAATATCTTGGATTTGGTTTATTGTGATGTTTGGGGACCTTCTTCTACTTTATCTCTTGACGGTTATCGCTATTTTTTATTATGTGTGGATCATTATTCTCGTTACATGTGGTTTTACCCTTTAGCACAAAAATCAGATGTCTATTCCACTCTTAAAAACTTCATAACTATGGTTGAACGTCAATTTAACACTAAATTAAAAACTACTTAAACCGATTGGGGCGGTGAATTTCGCAACCTAACACCCTACGTTATTCATCGGCGCTCTTGCCCTCACACTAGTGAACAAAACAGCATTGTCGAACGCCGTCATCGGCATGTTGTCGAAACCGGCCTTGCCCTCCTAGCCCACTCCAATCTTCCTCACCGTTTTTGGTCTTTTGCTTTTGAAACTGCTACGTATCTTATCAACCGTTTACCTTCTCGCACCTCTTCCAACACATCTCCTTTTCTTCATATTTTTCATCATAAACCCGATTATTCCTTTCTCCGTGTCTTTGGTTGTCAATGCTTCCCTTATTTTCGTCCCTACACCCGTCACAAAATCGACTTCCGCTCAACTCCTTGCATTTTCCTTGGTTATAGTCCTTTTCATCACGGTTACCGGTGCTTCGACCCGGTCACCGAACGTGTCTATGTGGCACGTCATGTTCGCTTCAATGAACATGTTCTTCCGTATCGTGACTCTCCACAACCCGCTCCTCCTCCACCCATCTATACCTCAATTTTTCCCCAACACCACCCCCACTCGACCCTTCACAGCCCGCTGCCACTTTTCAAAACTCCACCACGGCTGTTCCGCAATATGAGCAGCCTCCACAGCCTCAACTCGAACCTAAGCAGCCTCCACCACCTCCACAGTCTTAACCCGAGGCTGCCCCACCGCCTATCCCACCTCAGCCTCCAACCACTGCTGACCCTCAGTCTATGCCTCAGCCTATACCCCCTCCGCCACCTCCTCCTCCACCTCGGCCCCGCCCCTCCAATCTACGCCCTAACCCGAAACCTACTGATCATTTCAGCCCTTCGGCCTATTATTCTCACACTTCCACTGATCCACTTATCGAACCTACTTCTTTCACCGTTGCTAACAAGTCACCGGAGTGACGTCTTGCCATGAACGAGGAGTTTCAGGCACTTCATAAAAACGGGACATGGTCCTTGGTCCCTTGTGTCAATAATACTAACTTGGTTGATTGTAAGTGGGTATACAGGTTAAAACGAGATGCACAGGGAAACGTAACTCGCTATAAAGCTCGTCTTGTCGCCAAGGGGTTCCATCAACAACATGGTGTTGATTACCATGATACTTTTAGTCCGGTGGTGAAGCCTACTACTATTCGGGTGGTATTATCTCTTGCGGTTTCTCATAAATGGTGTATGCGACAACTAGACGTGCAGAATGCCTTTTTACATGGCACCTTGCAAGAAATGGTTTACATGAAACAACCCCCGGGCTTTGTTGATCCACAGCGGCCGAACCATGTTTGTCTCTTACACAAGTCCCTCTACGGGCTTAAACAAGCACCGCGGGCCTGGTTTACTCGGTTCTAAAACTGATCCCTCTTTGTTCATTCTCAACTCACGGGGCTCACTTGTGTATATTCTGGTCTATGTTGATGATATTATTATTACCAGGAACAACAACCAAGCTATTGATCATATTATCACTCGTCTCAGCTCAATGTTTGCCATCAAAGATCTCGGCCCCTTGCACTACTTTTTGGGCATTGAAGTTGTGCGTAGCGGGCTTGACCTTATTCTGTCTCAAAAGAAGTATATTTCGGATCTCTTACATCGCTCTGGCCTGTCTGACTGTAAACCAGTTTCTTCTCCGATGAGTTCTTCTCAGGTTCTTTTACCTAATGACAGTCCGTTATTCTCTTATTCAACCAAATACCGTCAAGTTGTTGGTGCCTTGCAATATGCCACGTTAACACGTCCTGATATTGCCTTCTCGGTCAATAAAGTTTGTCAATTTATGCAAGCTCCATCCGAAAATCATTGGACAGCCGTTAAGCGTATTTTGCGGTATTTAAAAGGTACGGCTGACTTGGGCCTTCGGATCCGCCATCATTCGGACTCGGGTCTTCATGCTTTTACCGATGCTCATTGGATCGACTCTGTCCAGGCCATTGGGCTGGGTGTCCTGTCGATCGTCGATCCACGGGGAGATTCGCTGTCTATATTGGATTTAATGTTGTTTCATGGTCAGCCCAAAAACAACGCACTGTGTCTTGTTCATCTACCGAATCCGAGTATAAAGCCCTTGCGGATACCGTGGTGGAATTAATCTGGTTAAAGGCCCTTCTTCATGAACTTGGTTTTACTACAAAATCCTCACCTATACTTTGGTGTGACAATTTGGGAGCCACCTATCTTTCGGCAAATCCGGTTTTTCATGCCCGCACAAAACATGTTGAAGTTGATTTTCACTTTGTTCGTGAACAGGTGGCTCAGGGGGATCTAAGTGTTATGTTCATCTCTACTAATGATCAAATAGCTGATGTGTTTACCAAGCCGCTGTCTTCTCAACGCTTCTTGTCTCTACGGTCCAAGTTGCAGGTCGTTCCCCGCCCTCAACTTGCGGGGGTATTTAATATTAATCATTGTATAGGGTATTGAATTGTAATATCAAACTCTATATATAGAGGTTATTATTGTATTCATTATTCAATTCAATAATACAGAATTACTTTGTTCTAACTGAAACAGACAGCTTCGAAACCAAGGGAACTATATGTGTATTACAAGAAGAGGAACTTGAGGCGGAGTAATTAATTGTTCATAGTGTCATAAAGTCGTCGGTTATTACTCGTATACGCAAAATGAATATAACACGAATAAATATATGGGTCAGGTTAGCAGTGCCGTTCCTACATTTTCGGAGGCCCTAATCGAACTAAGAAGTGGTGGCCCTTTTGCAAAATTATCATTTTCAACATATTTAGTAACAAAACCCTCCTCATTTATCCGGGCTTGGGACCGGCAATTATAAACTAAAAAGTTTATAATTCGCATAGTTATTTTTTTTTTTTTGAAAGTCATATGTTTTCTATAATTATAGTATATCTTTAAATAAAAACTACTTTTCTAGCTTTAACCGAGGCAAATTGTTTGATGAAATTATTGTAATTAGCCCCAATTCAACAAATTAGCCCTAATTCAACAACTTAAAATCAACCCTAATTCAACAATTTAAAATAATGAAATAAGCCCTAAAGGCCTAAATAACAAACTGAAATCAACAAATTAGCCCTAATTCAACAACTTAAAATCATCAAATTAGCCCTAATTCAACAACTTAAAATCAGCAACTAATGAAATAAGCATAATCCATAAACATGAGATTCAAATTGGCAAATACACCCCTGATCTATTATTAGAATTGGGTTATTAGGTTTATATAATGTTCACAGACGAGATATTTGGGCCTGATCTATTAGAAAATTGGTGGCCCTTCAAATTTGGTGGCCCTAGGCTTGGGCCTAGGTTCATATACACATAGGGCCGGCTCTACAGGTTAGGGTTGAAGAAATCAACCCGCCAATCCAACATTATTAACCTGTCTAGACCCAAAGTGTTTTTATTTGTTTTTCATTTTGAGGTTGGATTTGATTTATTGTGTTGATACAAGTTGAGCATTCTTCTTGAGTTCTGAAAGTTAATTTCAAAATATTTTTCTTTTCATTTTGAAAGGAATCATTTTTTATCAAATTTTAGAACTAAAATTACACAACTTGTCATATAATGATATCAACTGATCATGATTTTCAGAAAGAATTTAAGTTTTGTTAGTTTGTTTCTCCATTATTTAAATAAAAGGTTTAAGCCTTTAATGGAGCTACTACATGTTCTATTATTGAAATTTAAATAAAAGGTTAAGCCTTAAATGGAGCTATTATATATCATAATGGTAATGACACATTTTTGTGTGCCAAATATTCAAGGAATGAACAGACTTACCAATATTAGCATTAAAACAATACTTAAAACACTTGAACATTGTCAATGTCAAACACAAATGGAACGACGGCTCGCAGGCGAGCTAAATAGTTGCAGTTACGGATAATCCTAAGAAAACTTAAGAACAGCAACCAACTATACATTGCTCAAAACATCAAAACAAAAACCAAGGGTTTTCAACATAAACGTCATGTCACGCGTTCATAATCAGTCCCAAAACCTCGGCTCCAAGATGAAGCTAGCCGGTTGGGTTCGCGCCACATGCTCATATTTTGACGTCGAGTACTTCTTAAACACCGCAACAAGTTTCCCTGTGCCCGCTTTCTGGTGTAAACCGACCATCATCTTCGCACATTCCCTGTAAAAAGCGACAAAAATGGCAAATTGTTACATAATTATAACTTAGAAGTGAAAATTTGTTGCATTTATTAATTCATTATAAAAGATCTTACAAAAGGTGATTCTGTGAGTATTGTGAATGAAATTCACTTGTTTTGGTCCATTGTTTCGAACCCTTGAGAGTAGATTCGGCAGTGAAAACCGCAGCTGCTGCTAGCAATGACGGTGGGAACTTCAGCGTCTCGTATTCCACCAAACATAGGTCAATCAAGTAGAAACACAGTAGCTCCATCTATACAAATAAACACAAAGATTATCAAAAAAGAAAAATCAATTTGCTGCTAGCAATAAATATTGTTTAAAATCTTGCAGACCTCTTTGTAAGATCTTGCAGCTTTGAGAAACCGCTTCACAAACACGAATGGCGTTGGAACCGAGAGGTTGAATTCAAGTGTATTCATCATTTCTTTCTCCTGGAAACATCAAAACGAGAACAAATACGACGTTATAATTATAAAATAATAATAATAATAATAATAAGGTAGATAAATAAAATTGTGTTCGTTAGTTACCATATCAAGAACTTCAGATCTCGTGTAAGCTTTATCAGAAATTACGATAAAATCATCGACAATCGGCACCGTGACTTCTTCATATTTACAAGCGAGAAGCATTGCGGTTATTCCAACGAGTTGAAGATTCTTCCTTACAACGGGTCGGCGCGACAGGAACCGGTCAACAAGATTGACAGTTAGATACAGAGTCTCTTCCATAAGTTCAAACTTGTAATGAACCTGTTTTTTTTTTCATCATAAGTTATAATAATCATTAATTCTGCATTTGGTATGGTATCATAAAATTATAAACTTTAATAATGTACCTCAATTAGCCAGTCGATGAGAATGCCTCTCATCCTATCGGTTATGTCACACTGTTGTGACATATAGCTCGGTGTAACACAGCTTAATATCTGCAATAATATAGAAAAACTTGTTCAAATGTCAAGAAATATTTGACTTTATGCGACTTCTAACGAGTCAAACTTTACCTCTTGTTTCTTGTAGTGGGCATAAATCTCATCAATATACTCCACAACAGCAAGTTGGTCATTTTTGTCAGCATTATCAATGTCCAAAATCGGTTCCTCATAGACATCTTCATCCTAATAATAAACGGATTCCAAACACTAGTCAACGTAACTTAAACAAGCTAAAATACAATGAACGAAGGGATGATTAAATATTTAAATTACTACCATCTTATCGATTTCCTCCAGCATGGATTCTGTGTGTTGCACAAACATTGGTGCATTAAAATCCTCTTCAAGATCAATAATACTGCAGTCTTCATTGTCGGTTGCAACAGCGATTGTTTGGATCTTCGGCTTCTTTCCCTATTAAAAAATAAAGTTCATATATCTTTACAATTTTTTTGTAAAATAGGCATGAGTTTCTTTTTACTTATTTATGTTTCTTAACTATGTGGAGTTGGCCATCTCAATCAGATATAAAATCTGATTATCAGTCAAGGGCCGGTATTTGAGATATAAGGTTATTGTGGTGGGATATTCGTGGATATCGGTAATTTTGGTATCATGCAAAATTTATATATACACATATAAAACGTAAAACATGTATAAATGAATAGTAATATTAACTCAAAAGGGCCAATATTTGAAACATGATCCAAAATAACGGTCAATATCATTCTAATATCGGTCAATATCGCCAATATCCCACCGATATTAACTGCATAGTATAAAACTGATTAAAAAATATAAAAAAAGGCTAAAAAGTCGCCGAAACCGTCCCACAAATAGGCGTAAAGTGTATTCAAACTCACAATCTTCTACATTGCTTTAATAAAATAATATGATTATTATTTTAAAAATATAGGATAGATAAGGGTTTATACCTCTGGTAAGGGCAGTGATGGTTTAGTGGTGACATGTGCACTAATTGCCCTGCAGAAACAAAGGTCAACAAAACTAATTTAACTCAGTGTACCCAAACACAAACTTCTTGTAACAAGAACAACAAAAAGTGCCTATTACCGACCTTGTAACGGGTCGACGGACCGGAACAAGTGGTTTCTTAGCAGGGATTTGTTTTTTTCTAGACAGAAAGATAACAACAAACAAACAAAACAACATTCATTAAAAAATTGCATAGATAAAAAACAAGAAAATTGAGTTGACTTTTTGGCGTTTACCCTGGTAACACATTAGCATAAGGGTATGCTGTTGGACCAGTGATAATGTTCTTGTTGATCTCACCCAATGCCCTCCTGTTTTGACCGATCGGTGCACCCAATTTCCCACATCCGGGCTTGAATCCCCCTACTAAATAGCATCAAAATTTCAAACTTTATTAGGGATTATAATCTTTTTTATTCAGTCAGACATTTCATCAAACAGTTTACATTCATTCTTTATTTAAACTCTAACCTTGTGGCTTTGTAGCCCTAAACACATCTGTGATATTCCTCCTCGATTCAGCCATTACACAATCTGCATAAACCAAAATCCCAAAACGACACCGTTTCAAAACCCATCAAAAAAGCTTAAAATTTCATAATAAGAAAAAACATAAAAGAACATAAAGAACCCATCAATCGTACATATAACTGAAGGAAAAAAACCCATTAATATTCATCAAAAGGATATCAGATTTTCAAACCATATTACGGTTTATAATCTTTTTTCGTTCAGTCAGATATTTCATCGAACACTTACCCTTCATTCTTCATTTAAACTATTATAAACAACCATTAAGAACCCATCGACCATACACAAACCTTAAGTAAAAACCCATATAATATGTATCAAAAGATATCAAAATTTCAAACTTTATTAGGGTTTATAATCTTTTTTCTTCAGTCAGACATTTCATCAAACACTTACCCTTCATTTTTCAAAATTTCAAACTTTACTATAAACAATCATTAAGAACCCATCGATCGTACATAATATTCATCAAAAACATAAAAACTATCATAACCCATTAAGAACTCACCTGTATCGCAACAAAGAACTACAAACCCTTCAAAAACGGACCAAAAAGTGCGAAAACGAGAGAAATGACAAAAGATTAACAGATAATCTTCATCGATGATGAATCTTGAAGTGTATTACTCTCTCTCTAACGATCTGATCGATTGAATTTTGAATATTGATCCGTTGAAATTGAAATTGGGGGAAAAGGGTTTTAGAAATCGAATTGTAAAGAGCGGATTTATGTCCGGCTTTTGTTCACATAAATTTTCTTTTGAAAATAACGGCTAGTTAACCACAGCCGTTGGATCTTTTGTTTGGGTTGATCTGTGTGGGCCTGTGGGGTGAATTTTGTGTAGGACCTTGAAGTTATGGGGTTGTTACCGTTTTGGCCCTTCAAACGATACGCTCGTTTAATTAGAAAATGACTTTTCAAAGTCTTTTTAAATTGTTATGATTAACATTGGTTAAATTATAAGATGTCACTTGTTTGATTTGGTTTAATTGGTTTACATACATTTGATTCAATTAAACGTAAATTACACAGATGGTATCATCGAGCTGGGGTCTCGCTCGAAACAGTCTCTCTGTTCCTACGGGGTAGAGGTAAGACTGTCTATATATTATCCTTCTCAGACCCTACATTAGTTTTGACATTGGTGGGATTTGCTGAGTATGATGATGATGACTCAGATGGTATCATATTATACATTTGGTCCAAACTTTTTAGAGAGTATAGTAATAAGTTTAGTTTGATTTTTACTAAATGACATTAACAATTTGTTAAGTTCAAATAAATGCCCATGTATACATATTAGTTTTGATATTGATGGGATTTGCTGAGTATGATGATGATGACTCAGATGGTATCATATTATACATTTGGTCCAAACTTTTTAGAGAGTATAGTAATAAGTTTAGTTTGATTTTTACTAAATGACGTTAACAATTTGTTAAGTTCAAATAAATGCCCATGTATACATATTCAAATCCCATGTTATTCACTACTTTCATAAGCATTGGCCCCAATTCCTCAACCCCCTTACTACTTAAACATCAACCCCATCAAGACACCCATTGTCGAACGTTATCGGAATTACAAAAGGATTAGGACCGATGCTGACAAACACATCATATGTAACACCGAGAGTATAACATTGGTTGAAGCCCGACAAATATTTTCATTGTGGATTTCCATGAAAGCAACATACATAAACCATTCTTTGTCTAAGAGGTTTTAATCGAATCTAAAGAAGGGGTTGGGGGTCGATTAAGAAGAAAGATGATGGAAATGTGCATTTAGGGTTTTTTATTCGAATCTAAAGAAATGTCCCGCATATTAACCAATTATGGTAACTTAAGAGGCGGGGCATTTCCTTTTCATAAATGTGTTATCTTTTACAAACTTTATTAAGTTTGATAAATAATCTTGACATACTTTATTTGTTTTATAAAAGAACCATTTTTTTATAAAACTCTTATAATTATATAAACTTGTTTCGTTATCACCTTTAACTTTCAATTTTTATGTCATATCCTCATAAACATTAGTTTAGGTTATAAAAGATATGGTTGTAAGTTTTATAAAAGTGTTTTGTCGATCTTAGAGCTCATTATAAACACACATCACATATCCTTAAATAGATACGTATTGTATATTGATGGTTGTCAAGGCGCGTTGTTAATTTGAGAATTTAAGAGTTGGACTTGATTAATTTGTCTAGACATGTTATGGTTTATCCTTAAATAGATATGTATGGTATGTTCTTTGTATCCACAGACCTCAGGTGCATATTGTCTAATGTTGTTCCGTGACAGGCCGTAATAAGGGCAATGATCCAGGATAAATCTAAAGTTCAATGGATGTTGTATGTAGATGAATTGTGTTTCATGCGGAGGAAAATAAACTATGCAAAATCACGGATTGTTTCGACTTATCTGATGAGATACAGAGATGGAAGTGGAGATGGAAGAAGGCTCCAGCAATAGATGGGGAGTTAGCTGAATGGCGGGAATGTGTAGGTGAGCTGGACCTAGTTTACTTACCTAATTGGTTGGGCGACGACACATGAGAATTTTTGGTGGGCTCGATGAAAAGGATGATAATCAAGGACGAGGATTACAGTCGGAATTCGATGATCTAGTGGTGTAAATGGTGTAACGCTCCGCATTTTTGTACTTTCCTTAATTAGAAAGATGTAATCGTATTTCAATTTTTTGAAACTTGTATTCGTATCCATTTCCAACTTTGTTGTCACACCCCCAACCGATGGCGGAAACATCGGGGAGCGGCACTGAGCGAAACAGATTGTCAAGAGAAATTCCATAACGACTAAATTACCAAATAGTTAATATTATATCCCATACCATAACCCATTAAGTAATCTAATTATTACAGACATAGTTATTCTCAAAACAAAACATGTTCCGACAACTCAGATTCAAATAAATTAAACTGTCTTTGTTTCTAGACTCTCAATCCTACTTGATTCCCAAATAGCAAGCATCCTAGCAGATAGCATCCTAAACACTTGTCACATGCGTTAAAATAAAGTCAATACACATAGTGTAAAGGTGAGCATACAAGTTTGATATAGCATAATAGAGTTCGAAAATAATTTACGCATAACCAGCATGAGACATGTAGCAAAGTGAAAGCTAGTAGGTTATCGACAGAGAAATATGCACAGACGTGACTGCGAGTTGTAGAATGCACAACACATATCCCCACTGGGACATGTGAAGTAAAGCCCTTAACAACCCCTGTCCACGACAGGTGCTGAGTCCAAACTATAGTACTATCGTTGCTAAGGTGTCAGGCAACAATCACTATGTTAACATAACATACAAGCATTCATCGAATAACACGTAACATGCAATAACGATCAGTGTTTAAATAGTGGTTGCGTTGTGTGTCGATTGTGATTTGAATAAGTAACGTATGTAACACCCAAAAGTGCATACAGCAAAAAGGGATCGAGTATACTCACAGATTGTGTTTAACAAGTAAACACTCTCTTGGATTGAAGGGAGCGCTGAGAGAGAGAGTAGCCTGAACAGTTAACGATAGCATAAATGATAAGCGGCGCGTAAAATGATGAAAGATACCAAGTGTCGGATGGTAATCCGATCGGATGGCAATCCGATCGGATGGCCATTCGATTGGATTGTCATCCTGTTTGGTAAAGATGTGTTTGTGTATGATGGATTGTCTTTTGAAGTTTTCGTTGTAGCATTTTGAAAACAGAGAAGTATCTCTACCCTTCAGGTCGGTCGATCGAACGACGGTTCGATCGGACGACGATCCGTTCGGTGAGACATTCTCAGAGAACAAGTTCACAGTAGTGTTGTCATCCAATCAGATTGTCTACCGATCGGGTGGCAATCCGTTAGAACTGATAGTGCATTGTGTAACACCCCGTGTTTTCGGAAGTCAAAGTCAAAGTCAACATTGAAGTCAAAGGGAGAAAAGATTGCTAATTGCAATCTGTCTCTCCTTAACCAAACCCTGTTTTGACTTCTTTGACTGTAATTAGTCTATTTTGAGTTTGTACGTTAGTTGTATTATGTGGAGTAAGTTGCTAAAATCGAAGTAATCGAATTAATTATCAGTACGAACCGCATTACGACTCTGAATAGCAGGAAGTAACAATGCGATAAAGTGAATTAAACGCTAATCAGTCTAATCTAATCAACATCAAACTCGAAACTCGAATATCGCAATGATTGGTTATTGTTATACGTGTGTGTGCCTTATGTGTTACTTGTGCATGTTTACTTTATGTTATGTGTGGTAATCAATCGAATCAATCGAAACGCAATCGAACTCAATCGCAATCGAATCGCAATCGCAAATCGAATACGAAATAAGGATGATTGTATGTAGATATAGTAGTTGGGATTAAAAGTAATTTGAATAGAAAACTCTATCACATTCGCATCTATCGCAATCGAAATCGGAATATCAAAAATCGTCATCCCGAACGCTCGAATTAGGCGACTGATCGATTAGGCGACCAACCGATCGAACAGCCAGCCGATCGGACTGCTGTCCGATCATGCTGCCCGACCGATCGGCCAGCCTTTTCCTCTTTTGGCATCCTATAAATACCCCTGTCATTGTCATCATTTCCACTTTTGGAAACCTCTGTCCGACCAGCATGCTCAGCTCGCTTTTTCTTCGATTTCTCTCAATTCCGGTAAGATCTCGTCCTAAATCTTGTACTTTCTTGATCTACACGCACTCCTACACCCTTCTATCTTTCAAATCTTAACTTTTAACCGTGAAATCATCAAGATTCAAGTGTTCTAGGATGATGTCATCATGGTGTTCTTGAAGAACTTCATGTTTTGGCCTCAATCCACCAAGAATAACTTGGATCTAACCGATTTCCACATAAATAAACAAAGATCTTTCATAGATCTGGACATATTCACGGTAAAAGGGATTGAAGGATGGTTTTCCAACTTTCTTTCAACTCTTTTACACTCAATACCTTCAAAATCGGTAGAAACGGAACTTGTGCCAATTTGCTAATCATTCCGGTGGTTGCGTGGCTCCAGATCCGGATTCTATCCATGAGGTTCACCGATTTCTAGTTAAACGTTCAACTCCGTCTCGAACCGTTCACTAACCGGATATGGGTGGTTCCTGTCCGACCAGGAGAACCAAGTAACGACGAGGGTTTTGTGGTTGACTCGTTGTCAAAGTACCTCGATAAAACGACAAACGAACAAGTTAGCCAAGTGTTAGACGAACAGGCTGACCAGGTTAGGGTGCTGACCGATCGGGCTGCTGTCCGAACGGACAGCCAGCCGATTGGACAGTCAGCCGATCGGCTAGCACATGGGTCCCACACTAAACCAACTTATTTTGAAGATTGAGTATTGAACGAAGTGCTGTCCGATCGGACTACGGTCCGAATGGATTACTCTTCGGATCATGAGATACTTGACTTCAACACTTGATCGATTTTCAACATGTTCGACGCACTAAGAGTGCCACCCGATCGAACAGCCGTCCGATCAGGTGACACCCTGCTGAGAACTTGTTTGCTGAGGTACCTAACCGATCGGGTAGCCGTCCGATCGAACGACCGTCCGATCGACCGACCTGAAAGGTAAGGATACTTCAATGTTTTCAAATGCTACCACAAAAACTTCAAAAGTCAAACCATCATACACAAACACATCCTACTCAAAGAAAGAAACAATCCACTCGAACAGCCATCCGATCGGACTCCCATCCGACCGGACAACTGTCCGAATGGACTGTCGACCTAACGGTCAGCCGTCCAATCGGACTACCATCCGATCGACCAGCTGTCCGATCCTTCAACACTTGTCTTCGTTTTACGCATTGCTTATCGTTATGCTATCAAACTATTTAGGCTAACTTCACTCTCAAGCGCTCCCTTCAATCCATCAATCGCTGTGAGTATACTCGATCCCTTTTTGCTTTAAGCACTTTTGGGTGTTACATACGTTACCTATACGAAAATCACATCGAACACACTACGCAACATTTTAAACGCTAACCATTACCGCATGTTATACGTGACTTAATGAATGCTTGTTTATTATGTTTACACATGGAATGTTGTCTACCTGCCTTAACGACGATAGTACAATAGTTTGGACTCAGCACCCGCTCATGCGGGGGTTGTTAAGGACAATTACTTGCATGGATTACAGTGGTGATCATGTATTGCGAACTTCCTCGGGCAGTCAACCCGCAGTCATTGGTATCGATAGATCCGTGTTGATAATTAACATGCTTCGTTTCCTCTGTGTACGTGCTGGTTATGCGTAAACTATTTCGAACTCTATATGCTATTATCAAACTTGTATACTCACCTTTACACTGTGTGTATTGACTTTTATTTTAACGTATGTGACAGGCAATTAGGAGGCTTATCTGCTAGGAAGGCGAGGCTAGAATAAGCGTCTAGAGCATAGTTGTCTGTAGATCTTGCAGCTAGGGTCTCTAGAAGCAAGCGAATAATTTATTATATTTAAATTTGAGTTGTCGGAACAGAAATATTTGCCTGGATTTTGTCTGTAATAATTTATTTTACTGTTTGAGATACGGTATGGGATGTATTATTTAAATTGAATAGTAATGATAAATGTTATGGAAACTTCTGGACAATCTGTTTCGCTCTGCCGCGCCCCGATGTTTCAGCCATCGGTTGGGGTGTGACAGATTGGTATCAGAGCCATAACTATAGGGAATTAGGCAGACTCGACCTAGTCCGGGTCGATGTCTTAGAGACCTAGTCTATGGTTAGGATCCAATAGACCGACTTGTATATGTCCAATAGGGACTATGTATGAGCTTATTTCTATTCTTCACTATCCTCACCTACGCTACACTATCATTGCACTCGAATTTTCAACTAAAAGACGAGCGATTTAGTCGGGATTAGGTGTGATAGCCACAAATTCTCGACTAGGAAGCTTGATCGACCTGTATTTTCATATCATCTCTGCTATCTTTACTTGGAACAGATCCTATCAATGATCTCTTAATTTCAAGTTTAAGGTGACAAAATCTTTCAATCATATGTGGAACAGTTTCACTTTTCATACGAGCAAACAAGCCAAGTTCGTTTTCAATAACGAACGCTTGTTTAACGAGGAGAATTATACCAAACCAGGAGTAAAATCCATATTTTGATGAATAATCTCCTCTATTTTACTAAAATCCAAGGGAAGTTGGCAAGCCAGGGGTGAAACCCTAACCTTGACGACTTGTCCAGGGATTTTGCCAAAACTCTCACCCAAGTCTCGACGGACTCCAATGATCTGAACTCATAGTACGACTAGAAGGATGTGCACCGGATGCCCAAGAATCGAGGCAGAGGCCCTATCCTGAAAGTCAACATGTGTACGACGGATCCTTGAGAATAGTTGAATCGCTTTGGGTAGTCAATGTCTAGTAGTCGCAGACAATCTATTTCTCGATTTTTATGTGTTTTGATTCCGAGCCCGCAACTGCTGACTCTGATGACTCGTTGATTTTATGTGTTATATGTGTTTAGCTGTTTATATGTTTAAAATTTTGAGATTTATTCGATTTTTACACCCGTTTCGATCGACACACACGACCCGCATTGCTCTTCTATCTCAAAACGTTAACAACTCGTTACTACTATAAGCAACGCTGTACGCTATGATACTCGCTATACTATACGCTTATGCTATACTAATCGCTACGATAGACGCAATCGCTATATTCGAGCAATCACAGACCTTGAATGATAGGTTTCTGTATTCTCACTGCCTCTATGATTAAATGCGTACGTGCTTCTGTGCTTCTGTGTTTCTATGCATCTGTGCCCTACGTGCTTATGTGCTTCTGTGATTACGCGAATCCGTGGTTATGTGCTTATGTCTTGATGTGATACATGCTTCAACGTGTTCCTAAACTTTAGTAAGTAGTAGACGTGTGAGGTGAGATTCGATTACGATGTGTCTGAGACCTACGACGATGTCTGTTGCAAACAATGTCGTCATCTGGACACCGAACCCCACTTACCCGCCAAGAAAAGAGAGACAAGCGTCTTGCTGCTATCATCGCCAAGCAAGTAGCAAAGGCAGTGAGTGAAGTGTATGAGAATGTTAGCAAATCATCTGAGGAGTCGAGGACTGAAGCTCCCAAGGATGCTACCAAGACTGTTTTCAGCTTCAAACAGTTCAAGGCATTCGGACCAAAGGAATTCACCGGAGAAGATGGCCCAACAGCTATGTTTCAATGGTTCGATTCCATCGAAGTCACTCTGCGCCAAAGCGGCTGTCCAGAAAATCTCCGTACCCTAAACGTGTCACGGCCCCCGACCCGGTTTGACCCGTTTCAGGAGCCGCGGGACAGAAATCCCGTGGTATTTAATTTAGGCGACAACGGAAGACTTTTAAAACATGATCTTTTAATAATTTAAACTGCCCGTTTCATTATTTAGGGATAAATTCCCGTAATTTACAATAATGTGATTTCTCAGGGAAATCTTTATTTTTCAAAACATGTTTCTTTTATTTATTTACATTGAGCCACTTTTCTAAGCTGAGAGTGCTCCACGGCACTTTTCCTTGCTCATAACGGATCACCTGAAACATGTTTGAAAAATGTTTTGTCAGCGGGGAAATACTGAGTGAATCATTCAGTTTATTAAAACGACACACTTATTATAATTTACAGTATTAAGGGGAATTACAATGTTTCTGATAT
The DNA here is from genome assembly GCF_002127325.2 of Helianthus annuus. Lineage (NCBI taxonomy): Eukaryota > Viridiplantae > Streptophyta > Magnoliopsida > Asterales > Asteraceae > Helianthus > Helianthus annuus. The sequence goes on along the minus strand of NC_035446.2, from coordinate 6,095,092 downwards.
CAAACCAACTACCCACAGTACTTGTCACTCGACTACCCATTGGCTATCTCGTTGTCCAAATGGTGTCTGTGACTGTGGTCAGATCACCCCTTGGCTAACTCGTTGTCCAAGTGTGACGGGAAATAAGTAATGTATACAAAACCCCACATACCGGCTGTAATTTGGTGATCACATAGACTTAATCCCTGTAATTATAACTTTGAAAATAGCTTGGAGTTTTGTAAAACAGTTGATAAAAAGAGAATGACTCACTTTGCAGATTTTACGAGCAAAGTTTAAGCCTTACTGATTTGCCTGTGATTAACCTAATTTAATTAACAAAGCACATACAAACGGGTTAGTAACTAATTCAGCAGTTACGTCAATTCACGAGATTAAACCCTCACAACAATTAATAAGTGCAATACTTAATAATTCAATGGATTCACAACGAATGACAGAGCATAGTCCGAATTCGATCAGCACTCAAACATTCAAGTCGAAATCACAATGAATAACAAAGTATCAGCTCAATTTGAGCAGCACTCAGACAATCGTTGGATAGTTATAATCGATCGGACGTTGAATTGTAATAGCGATCGAGTTATTACCCTGATTGCGGCAGCACCTCGTGATTCGTGTGTGTGTTGGGGACTGTTTTGAGTATAACTCGACGTACACAGAAGGTATAAACGTCGTTCTAAAGGCAGAAGGCAAGTCCCAGGTCGGCTATTTATACTAATTTTTGGGACTCCCTTACGGACCGTATGCCTGATCCCTTACGGTCCGTAAGCTAAGCAGTCTAATTATAGGCTGCCTAGGCTCGGGACTATCTTGCATGAATCAACTATTTTGGCCAATCAGCTTTAAGCAACGTATAATTTAGATAATTATTCAACTAGGGTTTGCCCCCCTTGAGTTTTAGGGGCCCTGATCCTGATTCCGATTGTTCTGAAAATTTTAGGGCTAATGTAGAATTACTTGGGTGTCTCAATTAGGGTTTTCTTATTGACTAATTATCGTCCTAATTATTGATTTTAGTGACAGTTGTTACATCCTCCCCACCTTGAGAAAAATCTCGTCCTCGAGATTTACTGAAATAGATGAGGGTACTTTCGCTTCATTTCTGATTCCAGTTCCCAAGTGTACTCTGGTCCTCTCCTGGATTCCCATTTGACTTTCACTAGCACTAGTCGTTTGTGTTTGAGAAACTTAATCTTCCAGTCTTCTATTTGTAGGGGTTTCTCTACGAATTTCAGTTTTTCATTTACCTCTATATCTTGAAGAGGTACTACCAGGGATTCGTCTGATAGACATTTCTTGAGATTGGATACATGAAACACATCATGTATTCCAGCTAATTCTTCTGGTAGTTGTAAACGATAAGCTACTGGTCCTATTCGTTGGATCACTGGGAATGGTCCAACATATCTTGGACTCAGTTTTTGTTGGTGCACTACATCTGCTGATTACGTCTTGTATCGAGTCATAAGTCATAGAACGTTAGATCTGGGAATGTAATATGAGAAATTGGAGAAAATGTATAGAATTAGATGTTGGATCGCTCTTAGGACCATTAGGTTAGTGGACCGCTCGAGTGATCATGTTGGATCGCTTGCTTGGCAAACTAGCTGGATCGCTCTTGTGAACACCTTATGGACTGCTCATGTGACATTATGTATGGGCCGCTTATTGGGCCTGTCCAATAAGCGGTCCCAGTGCTCTATATATAGTCCAATGAGCGATCTCATTTGAAACATTGCGTAGAAATCGTGCCGAAGCTTTGCCAGTGCGAGATTTGAGCTGTAAACGTTTGATATCAGTAAAACAAGTAGTTAAAGTGATTTGCCTGCTGTTTCTACCTTAGTTTCTTGTTATTCCGCACCTGAAACCAAGGAGAAAGCCTCTGAACGACTCGTTCGGGTCAGAATACGATCCTACAATTGGTATCAGAGCTCAGGAGGAGGTTCTCTGCAGAAATTAGCCAGATTTTGTCACTTTTTCTTACTTCTACATCTTCTTTTTCTGATTCGGGAAGATTTCACGGTCGGAATTCGCTCAAAATCTCAGGGATTGTGCACAATAGTACCGTGACAAACCCTGGAAAGTTTCAAATCAAAATTCGAAGTTTAAGTGGGTGAAAATTGGATTTGAAATTGTGGACCGCTCGATCGAACAGCTCTTGGACCGCTCATCCGTACGGATCTTGAACCGCTCATTCGGTCGGATTGTTCTTGAACCGCTCATCCGGACGGATCGTGAACCGCTCATTCGGACGGATTGATCTTGGACCGCTCCAAATTCACTGTTGTAAACCGCTTATTCGGATTACTTTGAACCGCTCATACGGACGAGTGGTGGACCGCTTATTTGAACACTTCATCTGGACCGCTTATTTGATCATCATTTGGTTCGCTCATTTGAACGATCCACGTGTTTGGTCATTTTCTGGTTTGCTTTTCAGTCAAAGTCTAGTTCAAGTGTACATCTTACATTTTCATTGATTAGTCAAAGTGTTTGACCGAATCATGAATTTCAATATCTTTAACATGACTCAAGAAACAGTTTATAGAAGAAAAGTATTAACGAAAGCGTTTGATTCATTTTCAGGTTTTCCAGGAGAAAGCACAAGATGTGTCATTGAGAGAAACAAACATCTTGTTCATTCAATGTCCATATTTGGTCTAACCAAAGCATCAGAGGAATGGGTCGAAAAATTTATCAATGCTTTACCTCAAGAGGAATGGGAAAATTACATCTTAAAATTAAAAAGTTCTGGAGAATTTTCTAGTCTAACAATTAGTCAACTCATTGAAAAAATTGAAGAACAGATGAAAATTAACGATGAAAAGAAAGATGAAGCTTCAGAAATCAGAGAATCTGTAGAGTCTGGATCTTTAAGTTCTACGTTAGTATGCTCTAAATGTGACAACTTGAAGACAAACAATGACAAACTCATGAAAGACATAGAAAGTTTGGCATCTGAAGTCAAAAGGTTGAAAGACGAGAAGCATACTGCTGAAAAGCAGATTCTTATGGTTCAGGGTATTTGTGAGAAACTGAAAGTTGAAAACAACAAACTGTTAAGTAATTTTAACAGTTTGATGTTGAAAAGTCAGAAGTTTGAAGAAAAGGTTAAAAATTGTGAAATTGAAAAATCAAAAATTGAGAAAGATTTTCAAAATCAAATGAAAATTCTTGAAGATGGGAGAAATGTGTTTAGTAAAAACAACATTGAAAAACAGAAAATGATAAATTCCCATCTTCAGAAAATTATCAAACTTGAAAAAGAAGGTGAGTACGCTCAAGTGAAAATCAAAAAGTTGGAAAAAGAGCTTGAAAGCAAACAGAAATCATCAGAAGATGAAGATTTCTGGATCAAGTTGGAAAACAAAAACCTGAAAGCGAATGAATCAAAATTTCAGGAACAGATAAAAGTTTTGATGAATGAAAAATCTGTTCTTGAAAATTTGAAGATTGAGAATGAAAATTCTATCAAGTCTCATCTTGAGAGAATTTCTCAGCTTGAAAAAGAAGCTGAGAATTCAAGAGTTAAGATTGATGAACTTGAAAAGAAATTGATAGGTTTTGTGGCTTCATCAGACAATTTGAAGTTTCCCTGCCCAAAACCAATCAATTCTATGCCAATAAGTGACAATGTCACAAACTTTGACTCTGTCAAAGTTGAAGATTGTGATGAGAAAACTGATGATGAAAATGAGGAATTTCATTCAGCAGATGAATCTGAGACAGAATCTGATGCTGAAATTAAGAAAAAGAAAAATTTTTTGAAATTAAAAGAAAAATTACAGAAAACTGTTTTGCAATCGACTGAAAAGGGAGAATGCTCTAAGCAAAAACCTTTGAAGAAGAAAGTAGAACAGAAACAAAAATTTAAAAATGAGAAAAGTGTTCAAAAAGAAAATAAAAGCTCATCAGTTCAATCATTCAATCGCAATCAAAAATCAAAAAATTTAAAAAATGAAAACTCAAAAATTGTTAGTAATAAGTGGTGCAGGTCGGACCACAGTGCTTCAAAGCCAAATTCAACAAATTTGAGGAAGGAATATCACCAGGCCAAACAATGTTACGACTTAAATGTTTGGTACAACGGTGGTAACTGGTATGATAACAGGGTGTGCTACAGCTGCGGCTATCAGGGGCATATTGCTGTTAACTGCCAGTATTGGAGTTATGAGACCAGGAGGTGCTTTAACTGCAACATCAAAGGTCACATTGCCAGAGATTGCCCAAGGAAATCAAGTGAAAGATTGAGGGTTAATTCTCAGAAAACGACAAAGATTCCAGTCAAAGTCAAGCCCCAGGAGCAAAAGGTTCTGAAACCTAAAGTTCCAGTACAGTCAATTCAGGAAAAGAAAGTTAAACTTTCACAGGGGCAGAAAGACCGACTGAGGAAGAAGAGAAAGAAAGCGAGAGAATATCTCGAGAAGATTTTGTCCTCGGGTTCACGAGACAAACAGAATAATACTTCTGATGAATCTACTCCTTCATCTGCAAAGTTGAGCAAAAAGAATTCATCAGATACAAATCTGAGGACAAAAGAGGAGAAGAAGAAGGAAAAGGTCGGCGATGAATCTGACAGATCAAAGTCGGACAAGCCACCTGTAGGCAATGATTCTGGAATGGTAAAACCAGAGGAGCCATTGGTTGAGGTAAAAATTGAAAATTCTAGTTTAACAATGGATGTGAAAAACTTTCCACCATTGTTGAGCAAGAATTCAAAATCACCCAAGGACAGTCAGGCTTGGGTGAAATTGTTTAAATAGAAAAACCTGACTTGCCGGAGATCCCAAGATGGTATCGTGGATCATGAATCGGCACATTTCTTGAGAAATTTCACTTTGGTGATTTTTCGATTTACATGTGGTAAATCAGGGACATTAATTTGTACTTGATTTTCTACTGATGGTTTATGATAAAACTGGAAATGATAAATCTTTTATATGTTCGAAGAAAACAAGATGAAGAGATAACCCCGAACCTACAAATGGTTTGAACACAAACTAATTTTTTTCCGGAAAAACCATTTTGATTGAAACAAACTTAAGCGTTTTGAAATCACAATGGGAAAATAGTTTGTTGTGAGGGGGAGTTCTGATTGTTTTGCACGAGAATGGTGAATTGAGGTAATTCACATTATGTTGTCAAGTTTCTTGTATAGTTTGTTTTCAATTTTTTTTCTCAGAAAATCAAAATTGAAACATATTTTGATTTTAGGGGGAGTAATAAAATTTTGAAAAATTTAAAAAATTGAAAAATGAAAATGAGTTTTGTTGCAAAAAGAGGAGATGATAGTACATCGGTGGACTATCACAGCATGCTAGAGATTTGTAAAGTCAAAATTGTTTTTAAACGAGTCTTACTAATGATGTGTCAGTAGGCTTCACACAGTTAGTAAATTGTATTCGAGATATAAACATAAAATCAAACTTACTTATTTTGTGGGGAACACTACTTGGATATATAGGTAACCCCTGAAATCTCGTTTGAAAGGTTTCTTATTCTGAAATACTAGGTTCTTGTACTCAAATGATGTCTGGGGTATTATTCCGGGACTTCTGCTGAACGGTAGTTCTGACCTAGTCCCTGGCTAATACTTTCTTCATATGCTTGAAACATAGCATAAAGCCCTCAGCTGATTAGACAATAAAATTGATGATCAGTTGTTGTAGCTAAAAAGATCCTCTAAAGGGGACCCACTGCTAAGTCGAAGCTGATATCTCTCTGCTGAACGGAAGTTCTGACCTGAGATCCCTCAGTTCTCGCATTTTTCCCCTAATTTATATACAGATAACATTTGTAGTATACTTACCTGTAAATCAGAATATTGGGATCTGGATACGGGAGTATATTCAAGAGGTGGGACACTCAAATAAGTTTAAGTGCTAATACATTAAATACGTATCTTGAATCAATTGAAAATTTGTGTAGAGGTTTAAGTGGACAACAATACTGACAATCATAAGTAAATTTGTTTTTAACATTTGCTGATTAATTAAGATCAACGGTGTTGGTGATATGTCTCAAAAACCGATATGATCCTCTTGCACAATCTCTCATAAATAGTGTTCATTTCTGTATTTCTCTAAATTCAAAAATCCAAAAATATTGTATTTTTTGTTTGATATTTGAAAAATTACAAAAAGATTTTCGACAACAGAGTGTGAAAAACTGATATTTGACATTTTAAGTGCTAAACATGTTGAACTTGTGGTTTAGGAGAGAGTGTAAAATTGTGAAGATTTGAAATGCAAATTTGGTTCATTAACTTGATGAATAAGTTGAATGGTAACCTACAGTTTGATCTTCATAATTTTTCTTATATGATTTGCTGATTCATTAAGTTGAATTGCAAATTGTATTAGTTTGTAATAGTGTGGTTGAGTTTTGCAGGTTTCTGATCCTGTTGCTACGAATAGCCAGGAGACACATCAGAACCAGAGGAGAGCTTAAACAGAGAAATCCATGAGTTGATTTCAATGGTGATAACGATTTCCAGACAGAGATCCCAGCATTATGATAGGGGAAGTCTGATGAAAGTTAGAGCCAGAGAATGATCCAGGCATGTGATTCCAGGAAGGAATTCCTGAAGAAGATATTATTCCAGGCTGAGTTCCTGAAGAAGGCCGAACAAGATTGAAGAGTTGTGAATGTTTGAAGACTCTCACTGAAGATTCCGTCAACATTCAAGGGGGAGTCTGTTGGTGCAGTTGTCTGTCGACTACATCTTCGTTCGTGTCTTAGAATGATAGAATGATAAAGAGAGAAAAGCCCGAAGACTGATCAAGACTGAAGAACTGAAGACAGCATTGTTGTGACTCGATAGTCGACTCCATCAACATCTGAGGGGGAGTCTGTTGGTGCACTACATCTGCTGATTACGTCTTGTATCGAGTCATAAGTCTTAGAACGTTAGATCTGGGAATGTAATATGAGAAATTGGAGAAAATGTATAGAATTAGAGGTTGGATCGCTCTTAGGACCATTAGGTTAGTGGGCCGCTCGAGTGATCATGTTGGATCGCTTATTTGGCAAACTAGCTAGATCGCTCTTGTGAACACCTTATGGACCGCTCATGTGACATTATGTATGGGCCGCTTATTGGGCCTGTCCAATAAGCGGTCCCAGTGCTCTATATATAGTCCAATGAGCGATCTCATTTGAAACATTGCGTAGAAATCGTGCCGAAGCTTTGCCGGTGCGAGATTTGAGCTGTAAACGTTTGATATCAGTAAAACAAGTAGTTAAAGTGATTTGCCTGCTGTTTCTACCTTAGTTTCTTGTTATTCCGCACCTGAAACCAAGGAGAAAGCCTCTGAACGACTCGTTCGGGTCAGAATACGATCCTACAGTTTTCCTTTCTTACCAAATCGTACCACTCCTTTCCAAGGAGAAACTTTCAAGAGTACTTTGTCTCCTACTTGAAATTCTAGTGGCTTGCGGCGATTGTCTGCATAGCTCTTCGGACGATCTCTAGCAGTTTTCAGTCTTTCCTTGATTTGTGTTATTTTGTCAGTGGTTTCTTGCACAATTTCTGGGCCTGATAATTGACTTTCTCCTATTTCTGCCCAACAAATGGGAGTTCTGCACTTGCGTCCATACAGTGCTTCGAATGGAGCAGCTTCGATGCTTGAATGATAACTATTGTTATAGGAGAATTCAATTAATGATAAATGGTTATCCCAATTACCACCAAAGTCAATTACACATGCTCGGAGCATGTCTTCCATTGTTTGTATCGTCCTTTCACTTTGTCCGTCCGTTTGAGGATGATATGCAGTACTTAAATTGAGTCGAGTTCCCATTGCCTCCTGGAAACTTGTCCAGAAACGGGAAGTGAAACGACTATCTCTATCCGATATAATGGAGAGTGGGACTCCATGTAAGGATACTACTTCATCTACATACAACTTGGCTAACCTTTCCATGCTAAAGGTTTCTTTCATTGGTAGAAAATGAGCTGATTTGGTTAATCGATCCACAATTACCCAAATAGCATCATTACCTTTTCTGGTTTTGGGTAACTTAGTAACAAAGTCCATTGTTATGAGTTCCCATTTCCATACAGGCATTTCTAACTGTTGTAGTAGTCCTGAAGGTTTCTGGTGTTCTGCCTTAACTTGCGAACAAGTAAGACACTTGGTTACATATTCAGCTATATCCTTTTTCATTCCTATCCACCAGAAATTATTTCTTAAATCTTGGTACATCTTATTGTTTCCTGGATGTACAGTATACCTAGATTTATGTGCTTCTTCTAAAATTTTATTTCTTAATTCTCCCTGCTTAGGTACCCAAATTCGTTTCTTGTGGAATCTCCAAATTCCATCCTTTCCTTGTTTTAGTTCCTTTAGGTAACCTTTCATTCCTTCGGCATCGTCCTTGATTGCCGTTCCTTGAACTTTCTTTAATTGTTCCATTAAATCTAATTGTAGATTTAACCTAAGAGCACGGACTCGTTTTTGCTTTTCATGATACTTACGACTTAAGGCATCTGCTACTACGTTCGCTTTCCCTTCGTGATATTGAATATCACAGTCGTAATCACTTAGGATTTCCATCCACCTTCTTTGCCTCATGTTTAACTCTTTTTGCCCAAATATATACCTTAAACTTTTATGATCTGTATAGATAGTAAACTTACTTCCGTACAGATAATGTCTCCAAATCTTAAGGGCAAAAATTATGGCTCCTAACTCTAGGTCATGAGTTGTATAATTTTCCTCGTGCTTTTTCAACTGTCTAGAGGCATACGCAATTACCTTTTTGCGTTGCATCAACACACATCCATATCCTAATTTTGAAGCATCACAGTATACTTCAAAATCTTCGGTTCTTTCGGGTAAAGCTAAGATTGGAGCGTTCGTCAATTTGTGCTTTAGAATCCTAAAAGCTTCCTCTTGTCTGGGTCCCCATTCGAACTTAACTGCCTTACAGGTTAGCTTAGTCAAAGGTACAGCTATCTTAGAGAAGTCTTTAATAAATCGTCTATAATATCCAGCTAATCCTAGAAAACTTCTAACTTCCATAGCCGTTCGTGGAACCTTCCAATTAGTAATTGCTTCTATTTTAGCAGGATCTACGTGAATTCCTTCGTGATTCACCATATGACCTAAAAATTGTACTTCTTGCAGCCAGAATTCACACTTCGAGAATTTGGCATAAAGCTTTTCCTTTCTTAACAAGGTTAAGAATGCATGCAGGTGCTTACAATGTTCTTCCTGATTTTAGAATAAATTAGTATGTCGTCAATGAACACGATTACAAATTTATCCAAGTATGGTTTACAGATTCTATTCATCATGTCCATAAATGCGGCTGGAGCATTTGTTAATCCGAAGGGCATGACTGTAAACTCATAATGGCTATACCTGGTTCTGAAAGCAGTTTTAGGTATGTCCTCCTCTTGTACTTTCAACTGGTGGTATCCGGATCTTAAGTCTATCTTAGAGAAATACCTAGCTCCTTGTAATTGATCAAAAAGATCATCAATCCTAGGTAGTGGGTATCGATTCTTAATTTTAACCTTATTCAATTCCCTATAATCGATACACATTCTCTTCGACCCATCTTTCTTTTTCACAAACAACACAGGTGCACCCCAAGGGGATGAACTAGGTTGTATAAATCCTTTGCTTAGTAATTCATCTAACTGCTTTTTCAATTCTAACATTTCAGTAGGTGCTAATCGATAAGGTGCCTTAGCTATTGGTGTAGTACCTGGAATTAGATGAATTCTAAACTCTACTTCCCTATCCGGTGGTAACCCAGGTAATTCTTCTGGAAAGACATCTGGGTATTCTGAAACTATAGGGATGTCCTGGAGTTCCTTACTTTTAGTGTTAATGATTACAGAAATCATATACACCATTTCTTGTTTCCTTGAATAACTAGCCAATTTCATTACCGAAATGAATTTTAATGGCTTCCGAGGTCTATCTCCTGTAATTAAGATTACTTCTCCTGTGGGGGTACGGATTTCTACGGAATTCTTATCACACAGGATTCGAGCATGGTTGGTGACTAACCAATCCATTCCTAATACTACATCGAATCCGGCTAAATTCATAGGTAACAGGTTTGCAGAAAACTTATAGCCTAACAGTTCTATCTTTCCTTCTTGCAATACCTTGTCTATGTCGACAGAACTTCCATTTGCCGTTTCGACTGTAAAAATCTGCCTAAGAGTAGTTAAGGGTAGGTTAAGAGCTTGGCAGAATGAAGTATTAATGAAACTTTGGTTTGCACCAGAGTCAAATAATACTTTTGCATAGACGTTATGTACTAAGAACGTACCCGCTATCACGTCTGGAACGAGTTCGGCTTCTTGAGTGGTCAGCTGGAATGCGCGAGCATTTTTCTTGGTTGTCCCTTCAGCTTGTTTGCCTTTATTATCTGCGGTTTTGACTAGTTTAGGGCAGTCGGGTTTGATATGCCCTGTTTCTCCGCAGTTATAGCAAATTATGGTTTTTTTCCTACAATCCTCCTCACGATGTCCTCTTGCCTTGCAAAAGTTGCAAACTATATTGCATTGCCCATAGTGTTTCTTATTGCAATTTCTGCAGACAGGAGGTGATGAGGATTGCCCTGTTCCTCTTCTTTTGAAGCGGTTATTATTACCCATACGAAATCCTTGGGTAATCTTTTGAGCCAATTCTTTCTTTCGATCTTCTTCTCTTGTGCGCACCAGTTCATCGGTTAAGGTGTTAGCTAACTCTACAGCATCGTCAATAGTGCGTGGTCTCGCAGCTTTAACGATGTTACGGATTTCTCCGATTAATCCCCAAATATAACGGGATATGAGTACCGGTTTTGGCGAAGCCAGGGAAGGTACCACTCTTGCATATTCGAAGAATGTCAAAGTGTATCCTCGACAATCTACGCCTATCATACGATGACTCAGGAACTTGTTTGCCATTTGTTCCTTTTCGTATTCGGGGCAGAATTTTCTTTCAACAAGACTCTTAAATTCTTCCCAATTCATCGCATATGCCACTCTTCTTCCTTTTGCTTGTAGTACTGTGTTCCACCATTCTAGTGCCCCTTCTTTGAACAGATTTGACGCATACATCACTTGATCTTCTTCAGCACATTTACTTATTGCAATTACTGCTTCGGTTTTCTCTAACCATCGCAGTGTTGCAGTTGCCCCTTCATTACCTGCAAATTCTGCTGGTTTACAGGCAAGAAATTCCTTGTAAGTGCAACCAGGCGTTGCAACTTTCATTTTCTTAGGGAGTGGGGCCTGTTGCGGATTGTTATCATGATTATCATGATTGCCGCCTCCATTTACACTATGGCTAAAATTATCTTCCTGAGTACGTTTACTAGGAATGATTTGTTGTGATTCAACAGGTTTCCTAGAAGCAGCCATGATTTCTGGAATAGCATTGGCTATTCCTTGAGTGATGATATTTTCAATATCTTGTCTAGTCATGTATTGGTTTTCCTGATTTTGCTCAGATTGATTCTCTTCATTAACTGGTTCATTACTAGCGTTTTCCATCTGCTAATTTATATTGATAGGAATTATTAGTATCTAATTATTGGTAACAAAATCAGCACAGATAAACACATAGATTATTACAACATACAAATATAACCAAAATTGTCGATGCCTCGACTTCTGTTTTGTTTTATATATTATACCTGCTTCAATACACACTGTCTATCTTACATTGTTTTATTGCCCATTTTACAGAGTTAGTTTTACTGTATTAGTTATAATACAAACAAACTTTTCCAACCCTCCCCACTATTCTTGGATCAACTGACAATTCAGTAGTGACGTTCCCTTTCATCATACTTCCAGGAAATCTGCTCCCCAATTTCCCTGATCTTATTCCCAGTGCCTATCAGTTCTTCACCAAACTGATGAAGCTCGGCCAGGTTTTCATAGCTCATTGGCGGATTGGGGACAGGTTCTGGATCAAACTGTGGAAGAAAACTATAGGGACTATTGACTATATTCTGGAATTGCCAGTCATTGGTCCACCATTCTTCCATTTGGCCTAATGGTCATGTGTGTACTAGTGGGTCTGGAATAACTGGTTCTAGGTTTATTGGGAATTGGGATGTGGCAGGATAAGAGAAGAGATTATTGTTGACCGGTTCTATGACATCACAATTGGCCAGTATACGGTCTATTTCGTCCTGGAATGTGATCTCCTCCGGCTGTTTAGAGCTTTCTCTGATCTCTATTCCCTTTTGCTTTAGGTCTATCCCTATTTCTGTCCCTACTGGTTTGGAACTTTCTCCGGTTTCTATTTCCTTTCCCTTGCTCACACTTACAGGATTTTCTATTTTAGGGAGTCTCCTAGGTTTCCTTCTGCACACTTTTCGCCACCCTACATATCTTCTCCTCTTTTTAGGTTTTGCTTTTTCCAGCGGTGGAGCTTGGAATTCTAGAGGTTCCTCTATGTCAGCAATGTAACCAGTGAAGTTGTGGGAGACTTCAATTGGCACAGGATAGAGGTTGAGGTTCTGAAACGCCTCAGATAGCTCACTCATGCTGTGTAGCATATATGCAAAATGCACAAAAATGCTAAGTTAAAACTTTGGAACAAAGTTTAACAAATAAACATTTTTATTGCACACCAATTTGTACAACATAATAGCAAACAGAACATACTCAGATTTATTTATTTATTTACTGGGAAGTACTTATTTCTAGATTTAAAGTTTAAAGATTTGCATTTTCTGCTACGGTAGCGAGCAGATACAGATTTGCCCATTTTTCATCTAGGTTATTTTCCCCTGGTGGATTATTGCTAATTTCCTGAATCTCTGGGTTAAACCTCACTCTCTTGGTTTGGGGTTTCTTTTTCTCTTGACCCTTCCTAATAATCAAATTCCTTTTCTCCGGTGTAAGCGGGTTTTCATAATTTGCCTTACGGACAAAGATTCCTTCCTCTAACCCGGTGGGAGATTTGGAGGAAGAGGTTCCCTGTTCTTTAGGTGTATTATCTAATTTGCGGTAGATAGCAGAAATCTTTTGTTTACCCATACTGTAATTTCAACAATTAATAAGTTAATGCACATATTATTCACAGAATGACAAATAAAATTTTCCTAATTGTTTTTTTTTTCAATAGACTTAAATCAATTAGAACAGTGAGCTTAATCAGTAATCTTAAAACAGTGGCTCTGATACCACCTTATTTCTGTCACGGCCCCCGACCCGGTTTGACCCGTTTCAGGAGCTGCGGGACAGAAATCCCGTGGTATTTAATTTAGGCGACAACGGAAGACTTTTAAAACAGGATCTTTTAATAATTTAAACTGCCCGTTTCATAATTTAGGGATAAATTCCCGTAATTTACAATAATGTGATTTCTCAGGGAAATCTTCATTTTTCAAAACATGTTTCTTTTATTTATTTACATTGAGCCACTTTTCTAAGCTGAGAGTGCTCCACGGCACTTTTCCTTGCTCACAACAGATCACTTGAAACATGTTTGAAAAAGGTTTTGTCAGCGGGGAAATACTGAGTGAATCACTCAGTTTATTCAAACGACACACTTATTATAATTTACAGTATTAAGGGGAATTACAATGTTTCTGATATCAAACCAACTACCCACAGTACTTGTCACTCGACTACCCATTGGCTATCTCGTTGTCCAAATGGTGTCTGTGACTGTGGTCAGATCACCCCTTGGCTAACTCGTTGTCCAAGTGTGACGGGAAATAAGTAATGTATACAAAACCCCACATACCGGCTGTAATTTGGTGATTACATAGACTTAATCCCCGTAATTATAACTTTGAAATAGCTTGGAGTTTTGTAAAACAGTTGATAAAAAGAGAATGACTCACTTTGCAGATTTTACGAGCAGAGTTTAAGCCTTACTGATTTGCCTGTGATTAACCTAATTTAATTAACAATGCACATACAAACGGGTTAGTAACTAATTCAGCAGTTACGTCAATTCACGAGATTAAACCCTCACAACAATTAATAAGTGCAATACTTAATAATTCAATGGATTCACAATGAATGACAGAGCATAGTCCGAATTCGAACAACACTCAAACATTCAAGTCGAAATCACAATGAATAACAAAGTATCAGCTCAATTTGAGCAACACTCAGACAATCGTTGGATAGTTATAATCGATCGGACGTTGAATCGTAATAGCGATCGAGTTATTACCCTGATTGCGGCAGCACCTCGTGATACGTGTGTGTGTTGGGGACTGTTTTGAGTATAACTCGACGTACACAGAAGGTATAAACGTCGTTCTAAAGGCAGAAGGCAAGTCCCAAGGTCGGCTATTTATACTAATTTTTGGGACTCCCTTACGGACCGTATGCCTGATCCCTTACGGTCCGTAAGCTAAGCAGTCTAATTATAGGCTGCCTAGGCTCGGGACTAGCTTGCATGAATCAACTATTTTGGCCAATCAGCTTTAAGCAACGTATAATTTAGATAATTATTCAACTAGGGTTTGCCCCCTTGAGTTTTAGGGGCCCTGATCCTGATTCCGATTGTTCTGAAAATTTTAGGGCTAATGCAGAATTACTTGGGTGTCTCAATTAGGGTTTTCTTATTGACTAATTATCATCCTAATTATTGATTTTAGTGACAGTTGTTACAAAACGCAACCGGCGTCTTCCAGTCCCGAGCTCTAGACTGGTGGACGGCCGAACGAAACAAACGCGGGAATGATGCAGCTTATGAGCTGACTTGGGAAGAGCTGAAAGCCATTATGATGGATGAATTCTGCCCTCCCCATGAATGCCAAAAGCTGGAGGACGAGTTTTGGAACATTAAGCAGAGGGATGGAGACAACGCTGCCCTGACTGCTCGCTTTAAGCAGCTCAGCATTATCTGTCCCGACCAAGTCAAGACGCTAGAGATAGCAATCAAGAAGTACGTTCGAGCTTTACCCGACTGTGTTGTCGATTTTGTTCACGCCGCGAAGACCTCATCAATTGAAGAGACTTACTTGCTTGCCGCCGAAATCAATGACAAACGAGTAAAAGCTGGTTTCTGGGATAAGCCCTCCAAGTCTCTACACCAAGCCACCACTGCACCGACCGCCGACACCGTCACTGCTCAACCATCAAAGTTATCACGCCGCAAGAAGAAGCACAACAGCAGCTCCAGCAACAAGAACTGTGTTGTCACTACCACTGCTGCTCCTCTACAAGCCGTACGGCTCGGCAGCAGTCTCATCATCGACCAGCACCAACTACTCATGCACCGCCAGCAAAGCGTCCATACACAGGGCCCCACCCGCTCTGCCCGACATGCTCGTATCATCATTCGGTGGGTCTTGCCTGTCGTTTCTGCGCTCATTGCAATCTGTACGGTCACTTCACTGCAAACTGTCTCTATGGTCCTCACAACACCGCAGCTCCTGCCACTGCTCATCAAGCTCTGCTCCCTGCCCTGCAAGGCCAACACACGACTCCGGCACCCACGATCAACGCCAGAGTCTGCTTCGCATGTGGTGACCCCAACCACTTTGCGAACATGTGCCCGAACAGGGTGGTGAAGCAAGAGCCCCAGCAGCAGCAGCCTTACCAGCAGCAGCAGCTTCAGCAGCAACAACAAGCCGCACGCGCCAGAACTTTTAACATCAACGTGCACCAAGCCCAGACCGACAACAACGTGGTCAATGGTACGTTCCTTGTGAATGGTATTTATGCATCATGTTTGTTTGATACTGGAACCGATAATTGCTTTGTGTCGTTCGAATTTGAAAAGCTCCTTAGTCGTAAGCGCTCTTATCTCTCCTCATCGTTCGATGTTGAAGTTGCTACTGGAAGAACTGTCGCTGTAAATTCTGTTCTTCGTAATTGTACTCTCGAGCTCAACAATCACATCTTCCCAATCGACCTTATCCCAATGCAACTCGGAAGTTATGATGTCATAATAGGCATGGACTTTCTTCGTGAAAACCACGCCGAAATTGTATGCTACGACAAGATGATTTGATTCTCGCTCGCGAATGGTGATTTACTGTGTGTTTATGGCGAAACTGCTTCGAAGGGTCTCAAACTTATGTCCTGCGTCCAAGCTAGCAAGTATCTCCGCAAGGAATACAGAGCTTTCCTGGCTAACATTGTAGTAGCAGAGAAGGAAAAGAAAAGGAAGACAGAAGTGAAAGACGTCCCAGTGGTCCGTGAATTTCCTCAGGTGTTCCCTGATGATCTTCCTGGACTTCTGCCAAGTCGTGATATTGACTTCCGTTATCGACCTCATTCCTGGAGCCAACCCTGTTGCCAAAGCTCCCTACCGACTTGCACCGTCCAAAATGCGTGAACTTTCGAACCAACTCCAGGAACTACTTGAAAAACGCTTCATTCGCTCGAGCACCTCTCCTTGGGGCGCACCGGTCTTCTTCGTTAAAAAGAAGGATGGGTCGTTCCGATGTGCATTGATTATCGGGAATTGAACAAGCTAACCATCAAGAACCGCTATCCTCTACCTCGCATCGATGATTTGTTTGATCAGCTGCAAGGTGCTACGTGTTTCTCAAAGATCAATCTCCGTTCAGGCTATCACCAGCTACGCATTCAAGAGGAGGATATACCCAAAACCGCGTTTCGAACTCGTTATGGCCATTATGAATTCGTTGTTATGCCTTTTGACTTAACCAACGCACTCGCGGTCTTCATGGATCTGATGAATCGCGTGTGTAAACCATATCTCAACCATTTCGTCATCGTGTTCATCGACGATGTCTTGATCTATTCCAAATCGAAAGCCGAACACGCGGAACATCTACGTTTGGTTCTCGAACTACTCCAGGGGAATCAACTCTATGCCAAATTCTCCAAGTGCAAATTTTGGTTAGAGGAGGTTCAGTTCCTGGGTCACATAGTTAATAGTCAGGGTATCCATGTCGATCCTGCGAAGATTGAAGCCGTTAAGAGTTGGATTACACCAAAGAACCCGTCTGAAGTCCGTTCTTTTCTCGGACTAGCGGGCTATTATCGACGATTTATAGAAGGGTTCACCAAGATCGTTGTGCCGCTTACCACTCTCACGCATAAAGACAGGTCTTTTGTTTGGGGAATTGAACAAGAGTCTGCTTTCCAAACCCTCAAGCGCATGCTTTGCAATGCTCCTGTTCTCACGTTGCCTGACGGAAATGACGGTTTTATTGTCTACTGTGATGCTTCCAACCTTGGTCTTGGTTGTGTACTCATGCAATAGGACAGGGTTATAGCTTACGCATCTCGTCAGCTCAAAATCCACGAGAAGAACAATACAACCCACGATCTCGAGCTAGGCTTAGTTGTTTTTTCGTTAAAGATTTGGCGACACTGCTTGTATGGTACCAAGTGTACGATCTTCACCGATCATAGGAGCTTGCAACATATCTTTGATCAGAAAGAACTTAATATGCGTCAACGCCGATGGGTAGAACTTCTCAACGATTACGACTGCGAGATTCGTTATCACCCAGGCAAGGCAAACGTCGTTGCCGATGCACTCAGCAGACGGAGTTATTTGCTCAGCATCCGCGATACCCAAACCCTATACAATCTCGAAACTCTCATCCGCGAAGCCCAGCATGCATGTTTTAATGAACGCAGTTTGAAGAGGGAACGAATCTATCACGATGGTGCTCAGCTTCTAAGCAAATCGAATGGGATTTTCTATTTTCTGGACGAATTTGGATCCCTGAGCGGACCAATTTGCGACAGATTCTGATGGACGAAGCCCACAAATCCCGGTATTCTATTCATCCCGGTGCCGACAAAATGTACCAGGATCTTCGTTACAAGTACTGGTGGTTGGGAATGAAAAGGGATATCGCTCTCTACGTTGGGAAGTGCCTGACTTGTGCAAGGGTCAAGGCTGAACATCAAAGGCCCTCTGGCTTACTCGAACAACCCCCAATCCCTATGTGGAAATGGGAGAGTATAGCTATGGACTTCATAACCAAACTTACGCCCACGTCATCAGGTCACGACAGCATATGGGTTGTTGTTGATCGCTTAACCAAATCAGCCCACTTTTTGCCAATACGGGAAGACTACAAGGTAAAACGATTAGCCCGAATCTACACCGACGAGATCATTTGCAATCATGGTGCACCTCGTGACATCATCTCCGACCGTGACGCTCGGTTTACCTCGTGATTGTGGGAAACGTTTCAAGCAGCTCTTGGTACTACGCTTAATCTGAGTACCGCATTCCACCCTCAAACCGACGGCCAGACTGAAAGAACGATCCGTACTCTTGAAGACATGCTCCGTTCGTGTGTCATAGACTTCGGTGGTAATTGGAACAAATACCTCCCGTTAGTCGAATTCTCGTACAACAACAGCTATCATGCTAGCATCCAAATGGCACCATTCGAGGCTTTATATGGAAGAAGATGTCGATCGCCTATTGTATGGCACGAGATCGGTCACTCGCAATTAACCGGTCCTGAGCTACTGCAAGAAACGACTGACAAGGTTTTCAAGATACGAGACAACTTGTTGAAAGCTCGAAGTCGACAGAAAAGTTACGCCGATAGACGACGCAAGCCCCTTGAATTTGACGTTGGCGACTATGTACTCCTAAAGGTATCACCTTGGAAGGGTATAGTCAGATTCGGCAAGAAAGGGAAACTAGCGCCTCGATGTGTTGGACCTTTTAAGATTCTAGAAAGGGTCGGAAACGTTGCCTACAGACTCGAACTACCAGAGGAACTTAGTAACGTCCACCCGACTTTCCATGTGTCGAACCTCCGAAAATGCCTGGCTGAGCATGATTTAATTGTACCCCTCGACGACCTTCAAATAAACGAAACACTACACTTCGTGGAGAAGCCTATCGAAATCATGGATCGCCAAACCAAGCAGCTCAGGCGCTCGCGCATTCCTATTGTGAAAGTCCGGTGGGAAGGCAAACGAGGCGCAGAGTTCACTTGGGAACTCGAAAGCGACATGAAGATAAAGTACCCACAATTGTTTGCTACGGCTTCGACCTAATTTCAGGACGAAATTCCCTAAACAAGGGGAGGCTGTAACACCCCATGTTTTCGGAAGTCAAAGTCAAAGTCAAGATTGAAGTCAAAGGGAGAAAAGATTGCTAATTGCAATCTGTCTCTCCTTGACCAAACTCTAATTTTGACTTCTTTATCTGTAATTAGTCTATTTTGAGTTTGTACGTTAGTTGTATTATGTGGCGTAAGTTGCTAAAATCGAAGTAATCGAATTAATTATCAGTACAAACCGCATTACGACTCTGAATAGCAGGAAGTAACAATGCGATAAAGTCAATTAAACGCTAATCAGTCTAATCTAATCTAATCAACATCGAACTGAAACTCGAATATCGCAATGATTGGTTATTGTTATACATGTGTGTGTGCCTTATGTGTTACTTGTGCATGTTTACTTTATGTTATGTGTGGTAATCAATCGAAATGCAATCGAACTCAATCGCAATCGAATCGCAATCGCAAATCAATACGAAATAAGGATGATTGTATGTAGATATAGTAGTTGAGATTAAAAGTAATTTGAATAGAAAACTCTATCAAATTCGCATCTATCGCAATCGAAATCGAAATATCAAAACTCGTCGTACTGAACGCTCGAATTAGGCGACTGATCGATCAGGCGACCAATCAATCGAACAGCCAGCCGATCGGACTGCTGTCCGATCGGACAGGCTGTCCGATAATGCTGCCCGACCGATCGGCCAGCCTTTTCCTCTTTTGGCATCCTATAAATACCCCTGTCATTGTCATCATTTCCACTTTTGGAAACCTCTGTCCGACCAGCACGCTCAGCTCGCTTTTTCTTCGATTTCTCTCAATTCCGGAAAGATCTCGTCCTAAATCTTGTGCTTTCTTGATCTACACGCACTCCTACACCCTTCTATCTTTCAAATCTTAACTTTTAACCGTGAAATCATCAAGATTCAAGTGTTCTAGCATGATGTCATCATGGTGTTCTTGAAGAACTTCATTTTTTGGCCTCAATCCACCAAGAATAACTTGGATCTAACTGATTTCCATATAAATAAACAAAGATCTTTCATAGATCTGGACATATTCACGGTAAAAAGGGATTGAAAGATGGTTTTCCAACTTTCTTTCAACTCTTTTACACTCAATACCTTCAAAATCGGTAGAAATGGAACTTGTGCCAATTTGCTAATCATTCCGGTGGTTGCATGGCTCCAGATCCGGATTCTATCCATGAGGTTCACCGATTTCGAGTTAAACGTTCAACTCCGTCTCGATCTGTTCACTGACTGGATTTGGGCGGTTTTTGTCCGACCAGGAGAACCAAGTAACGACGAGGGTTCTGTGGTTTGACTCGTTGTCAAAGTACCTCGATAAAAAGACAAACGAACAAGTTAGCCAAGTGTTAGACGAACAGGCCGACCAGGTCAGGGTGCTGACCGATCGGGCTGCTGTCCGAACGGACAGCCAGCCGATCGGACAGTCAGCCAATCGACTGGCCAGCCGATCGGCTAGCACATGGGTCCCACACTAAACCAACTTATTTTGAAGATTGAGTATTGAACGAAGTGCTGTCCGATCGGACTACCGTCCGAATGGATTACTCTTCGGATCATGAGATACTTGACTTCAACACTTGATCGATTTTCAACCTGTTCGACGCACTAAGAGTGCCCCCCGATCGTATAGCCGTCCGATCAGGTGACACCCTGCTGAGAACTTGTTTGCTGAGGTACCTAACCGATCGGGTAGCCGTCCGATCGAACGATCGACTGACCTGAAAGGTAAGGATACTTCAATGTTTTCAAATGCTACAACAAAAACTTCAAAAGTCAAACCATCATACACAAACACATCCTACTCAAAGAAAGAAAGAATCCACTCGAACAACCATCCGATCGGACTCCCGTCCGACCGGACAACTGTCCGAATGGACTGTCGACCTAACGGTCAGCCGTCCGATCGGACTACCATCCGATCGACCATCTGTCTGATCCTTCAACACTTGTTTTCGTTTTACGCATTGCTTATCGTTATGCTATCGAACTTTTCAGGCTAACTTCACTCTCAAGCGCTCCCTTCAATCCATCAATCGCTGTGAGTATACTCGATCCCTTTTCGCTTTAAGCACTTTTGGGTGTTACATACGTTACCTTTACGAAAATCACATCGAACACACTACGCAACATTTTAAACGTTAACCATTAGCGCATGTTATACAAGACTTAATGAATGCTTGTTTATTATGTTTACACATGGAAAGCTGTCTACCTGCCTTAACGACGATAGTACTATAGTTTGGACTCAGCACCCGCTCATGCGGGGGTTGTTAAGGACAATTACTTGCATGGATTACAGTGGTGATCATGTATTGTGAACTGCCTCGGGCAGTCAACCCGCAGTCATTGGTATCGATAGATCCGTGTCGATAATTAACATGCTTTGTTTTCCTCTGTGTACGTGTTGGTTATGCGTAAACTATTTCAAACTCTATATGCTATTATCAAACTTGTAAGCTCACCTTTACACTGTGTGTATTGACTTTTATTTTAACGTATGTGACAGGCAATTAGGAGGCTTATCTGCTAGGAAGGCGAGGCTAGAATAAGCGTCTAGAGCATAGTTGTCTGTAGATCTTGCAGCTAGGGTCTCTAGAAGCAGGCGAATAATTTGTTATATTTAAATCTGAGTTGTCGGAACAGAAATATTTGCCTGGATTTTGTCTGTAATAATTTATTTTTCTGTTTGAGTTACGGTATGGGACGTATTATT
Source organism: Helianthus annuus (assembly GCF_002127325.2). NCBI lineage: Eukaryota > Viridiplantae > Streptophyta > Magnoliopsida > Asterales > Asteraceae > Helianthus > Helianthus annuus. The sequence goes on along the minus strand of NC_035446.2, from coordinate 6,073,393 downwards.
TAAATTGAATAGTAATGATAATTGTTATGGAAACTTCGGGACAATCTGTTTCGCTCAGTGCCGCGCCCCGATATTTCCGCCACCGGTTGGGGTGTGACACATTGAACATGTTGAAAATTGTTTTAAGTGTTGAAGTTCCAAACGTCGCATGGTTGGGTGTTCGTTCGATTGGCAGGCTATCCGATCGGACGACAATCCTTTCGACGTTCAGTAACTTTGAAAATTTAATAAAGTTTAAGTGTGGAACCAAGTGTCAGCCGGCCGGATGTTTGTCCGATCGGATGGCAATCCGATCGGACGGCAATCCGTCCCAACGGCCTGATCGTCTTTGACTTGATGGTTTTGAAAGTTTTGCGATTTATCGACACGGTATGACAACGTGCTAATAACAGAAACCCCATCAAGACCCAAGTGACCCGGTCGAACAGGAATCACCCAAGTCCGATCAGTTCATTGCTCCGTGACAGGTTCATGTTTAACCCGACATCGATTGTCTCTTTGATAGAAACCAGATCTTGAACCAACACATCATCAAGAAAGAGTAGAAGGTCAGAACAAGCTCCGATTCCATCGGTTTTGAGTGCATTGAGTATAAAAGAGTTGAAAGAACGTTGGACAACCATCTTTCAATCCTTTCAACCATGAATATGTGTAGATCTATGCGAAAACATTGTTAAATCTTGTGGAAATCCTTCAGATGTGTTGTTCATGGTGGAGTGATGCCAAAACTTGAAGTTCATAAGAACTCCATGATGACATCACCTTAGAACACCTCAAATCCGCTGATTTCATGGTTAAAAGTTAAGATTCAAAGCTAAAAAAGATGAAGAAGTGCGTGTAGATCATAGAAGTACAAGATTTAGGTTGAAAACTTACAAGAATCGCGAGAAATCGAGAGAAAAGTGCACTTGAACGAGCTGGTCGAGCAGGAGAGCTGTCACATCACAAATGATGTGACAGGAGTGTATTTATAGGGTTTCCCAAAAAGGAAAGTGCAAGGGGTTGAATGGGTCACCGATCGGATGGCTGTCCGATCGGATGGCAATCCGGTCGGATAGCAATCCGATCGGTTGACCATCCGATCGAGTAGTCACTCGATCGTGTGGCTCCGACGACTGAGTTTCGGCTCGTTTCGTGCGTTGCGTGTTGCGATGTGTTTCGAGCGATCGACGCGATAATTTAATAATAAACACACAAATACTATATCTAACATACAGTCATCCTAAATAAATTACATTTAGCCTTTGCGATTCGATTGTGATAGAGATACGATTGCGTTTCAGTTAATCACCACAAAACATAAAGTAAACATGCACAAGTAACACATAAGAAGCATACACACGTAAAACAATATCCAGAATGCATAATTCGAGTTGCGAATGCGATTGCGATAAGCGATAAAGCGATAAAACATGCGATAAACATCGACTAAACCTCGATTGTTAATAAGTACTCCACATAATACAACTAATGCGATTAAATAAATAGATTAATTACAAGTCAAAGAAGTCAACTCAATAATTAAGCAAGGAGTGACAGATCGTAATTAGCAATCTTTTCTTCCTTTGACTTCAATCTTGACTTTGACTTTGACTTTCGAAACACAGGGTGTTACAGCCTCCCCTAGCTGAAGGAATTTCGTCCTGAAATTAGGCCTTGGCCGTAACAAACAGCTGCGGGTACTTCGCCTTCATGTCGCTTTTGAGTTCCCAAGTGAACTCGGCGCCGCGTTTGCCTTCCCATCGGACCTTCACAATGGGAATGTGTGTGCGCCTGAGCTGCTTGGTTTCTCGGTCCTTGATCTCGACAGGCTTCTCCACGAAGTGTAATGTTTCGTCCACTTGTAAATCTTCTAGTGGAACTTGTTGATCATGCTCAGCCAGACACTTTCTGAGGTTCGAAACGTGGAAAGTCGGGTGGACGTTACTAAGTTCCTCCGGTAGTTCGAGTCTGTAGGCCACTTTGCCGATCCTTTCCAGAATCTTAAAGGGTCCAACATATCGAGGCGCGAGCTTTCCTTTCTTGCCAAATCTGACCACACCCTTCCAAGGTCGCCAACGTCAAATTCAAGGGGCTTGTGTCATCTATCAGCGTAACTTTTTTGACGACTCCGAGCTTTTAGTAGATTGTCTCGAATTTGGAGAATTTTGTCAGTCGTTTCTTGCAACAGCTTAGGACCGGTTAGCTGCGAGTCTCCGATCTCGTGCGATACAATAGGCGATCGACATCTTCTTCCGTATAATGCCTCAAACGGTGCCATTTGAATGCTGGAATGATAACTGTTATTGTACGAGAATTCAACTAAAGGTAAGTATACGTCCCAATTACCACCGAAATCTGTGACACACGAACGTAGCATGTCTTCAAGGGTACGAATCGTTCTTTCAGTCTGACCGTCGGTTTGGGGATGGAAAGCGGTACTTAGATTAAGCGTAGTACCGAGAGCAGATTGAAACGTTTCCCAAAGACGCGAGGTAAACCGACCATTGCGATTAGAGATGATGTCTCTAGGCGTCCCATGTCGACAAATGATCTCGTTGGTGTAGATTCGGGCTAATTTTTCTACCTTATAGTCTTCTCGTATCGGCAGAAAATGAGCAGATTTAGTCAACCGGTTAATGACAACCCAGATACTGTCGTGACTTGATGACGTGCGCGGAAGTTTCGTGATAAAGTGCATGGCTATGCTTTCCCATTTCCACATCAGGATCTCGGGTTGGACAAGTAAGCCAGAGGGTCTTTGGTGCTCAGCCTTGACTTTCGAGCAAGTCAGGCACTTTGAAACATAGATGGCAATATCTTTCTTCATGCCCGGCCACCAGTACTTGTAGCGAAGGTCTTGGTACATTTTATCGGCACCGAGGTGAATAGAATATCGAGACTTGTGGGCTTCGTCCATTAGAATCTGTCGTAAATCAGTCCGCTTAGGGATCCAGATTCGATCCAGATAATGGAATATTCCATTCGACTTATTCACTAGCTGGGCTCCGTCTTTGAGAATCCTTTCCTTCTTCAAAGTGCGTTCGGTGAAACAAGCATGTTGGGCTTCGCGAATAAGAGTCTCGAGATGATGTTGGGCTTTAACATTACGAGCGCTAAGCAAGTAGCTTCGTCTGCTGAGGGCGTCGGCAACGACGTTTGCTTTGCCAGGATGATAACGTATCTCACCGTCGTAATCGTTGAGAAGTTCAACCCATCGGCGTTGACGCATATTCAGTTCCTTTTGGCTGAGGATATGTTGCAGGCTCTTATGATCTGTGAAGATCGTACACTTGGTACCATAAAGGTAGTGTCGCCAAATATTCAACGCAAAAACAACTGCGCCTAGCTCGAGGTCGTGGGTTGTATAGTTCTTCTCGTGGATCTTGAGCTGACGAGACGCGTAAGCGATAACCTTGTCTCGTTGCATGAGAACACAACCAAGTCCAAGGTTTGAGGTATCACAATAGACAATGAAATCATCGTTTCCGTCAGGTAGGTTGAGAACGGGAGCATTGCAAAGCATATGCTTGAGGGTTCGAAAAGCAGTCTCTTGTCCAGTTCCCCAGACAAAAGGCTTGTCTTTGTGCGTGAGAGAAGTGAGCGACACGACGGTTTTAGAGAATCCTTCGATAAATCGGCGATAATAGCCCGCTAGTCCGAGAAAAGAACGGACTTCAGACGGGTTCTTAGGTGTAACCCAACTCTTAACAGCTTCGATCTTCGCGGGGTCGACGTGAATACCTTGACTATTGACAATATAACCGAGGAATTGAACCTCCTCCAACCAAAATTCACACTTCGAGAACTTGGCATAGAGTCGATTCCCCTGGAGTAGCTCGAGAACCAAACGTAGATGTTGCGCGTGTTTTGTTTTCGACTTGAAATAGATCAGGATATCATCGATGAACACGATGACTAAGCGGTCGAGGAAAGGTTTATACACATGATTCATCAGATCCATGAAAACCGCGGGTGCGTTGGTCAAACCAAAGGGCATAACAACGAACTCATAGTGGCCGTATCGAGTGCGAAAAGCGGTTTTAGGTATATCCTCCTCTTGAATGCGTAATTGGTGGTAGCCTGAGCGTATATCAATCTTTGAAAAGCACGTAGCACCTTGTAACTGATCAAATAAATCATCGATTCGAGGCAGGGGATAGCGATTCTTGATTGTTAGCTTATTCAATTCCCTGTAGTCGATGCACATCCGAAACGACCCATCCTTCTTTTTGACGAAAAGGACTGGTGCGCCCCACGGAGAGGTGCTAGGGCGAATAAAGCCTTTATCAAGCAATTCCTGGAGCTGACTCGAAAGTTCACGCATTTCGGACGGAGCGAGTCGATAAGGAGCTCTAGCAACGGGATTTACTCCAGGAATGAGGTCGATACGAAAGTCGATATCACGACTAGAGATAAGCCAGGTAATTCATTAGGAAATACGTTAGGAAATTCACAAACAACGGGAACATCGTTCATTCCAGGATTACCTTTCTTTTCCTTCTCCGCTACTACAATGTTAGCCAAGAAAGCTTTGTATTCCTTGCGGAGATACTTGCTAGCTTGGACACATGACATGAGTTTGAGACCTTTCGAGGGAGTTTCACCATACACACAAAGTTGGTCACCATTAGCGAGCGAGAAACGGATCATCTTATAGAAACAAACAACTTCAGCATGGTTTTCATGAAGAAAGTCCATGCCTACTATGATGTCAAAACTACCGAGCTGCATCGGAATAAGGTCGATAGGGATAACGTGATTGTTGAGTTCGAGAGTACAATCACGAAGAACAGAATTGACAGCGACGGTTCTTCCGGTGGCAACTTCGACATCGAACGTCGAGGGGAGATGGGCGCGCTTACGATTAAGGAGCTTTTCGAATTCAAACGACACAAAACAGTTATCGGCTCCAGTATCAAACAAACACGAAGCATAATTACCATTCACAAGGAACGTACCATTGACCACGTTGTTATCGGCTTGAGCTTGGCGGACTTGATGTTGAAAGTGCGTCCGCGTGCTGCTGGCTGCTGTTGTTGATGTTGTTGCTATTGCTGGGGCTGCTGCTGTTGTGGCTCTTGCTTCACCACTCGATTCGGGCACATGTTAGCGAAATGGTTAGGATCACCACACGCAAAGCAAACTCTAGCATTGATCGCGGGTGTAGGAGCCGCTTGTTGGCCTTGAGGAGCAGGAAGTAGAGCTTGTGGAGCAGTAGCTTGACCTTGAGCGGGAGCTGGAGCTTGTCGTGGACCATTATGGCAGTTGGCGGTGAAATGGCCGTACATATTGCAATGCACACAGTATCTGCAAGCGATTCCCACAGCATGGTGATAGGTGCAAGTAGGGCAGAGCGGGTGAGGACCAGTATGCGCACGCTTAGCCGGCAGTGCGTTGGTAATCGGTGCCGCTACTTGGCGGTGTTGCTGGTTTGATGGAACTGGAACTGACTGGAGCGGGGCAGCAGTAGTAACAGCGCAATTTTTGCTACTGTTGTTGTTGTTGTTCTTCCTCTTGCGACGAGAGGCCTTTGAAGACTGAGGAGTGGCGAGGGTTTCAGCGGTTGGAACAATGGTGGCTTGATGCAGATTCTTGGTAGTTTTATCCCAGTAGCCATACTTGACTCGCTTGTCGTTGATCTCAGCGGCAAGCAGATAAGTTTCCTCAATCGTTGACGTCTTGGCAGCTTGAACGAAATCTGCCACGCAATCTGGAAGAGCACGGATATACTTTTTGATGGTGATTTCGGGAGTCTTAACTTGGTCTGTATAGATTATGCTCAGTTGCTTGAAGCGAGCAGTTAAAGCAGCATTGTCCCCATCCTTCTGCTTGATATGCCAGAACTCGTCCTCCAGCTTTTGGTGCTCGTGGGAAGGGCAGAACTCTTGCATCATAATGTCCTACAACTCATCCCATGTTAACCTGTAAGCTGCATCATTTCCGCATTTGTTTCTCTCGGCCGTCCACCAATCTAGAGCACAGGATTGGAAGACGCCAGTTGCGTTAAGAGTACGGAGATTATCAGGACAGCCACTCTGGCGCAGGATGACCTCGATTGAATCAAACCATTGGAACATGGCTGTAGGACCATCTTCGCCAGTGAATTCTTTCGGGCCGCAGGCTTTAAACTGCTTGAAGCTAAAAGCAGCTTTTGGAGAATCGGTCCGGGACTCTTCAGAAGACTTGCTAGAATTTTCGTTCAGTTCGCTAACAATCTGGGGGATAACTTTAGCAATTTGACTAGCGACGAGGGAGGCGAGTCGCTTGTCAGCTTGTTTACGTTTCATAGTGTGGGAGTGACGGGATCCAGATGACGACATTGTCTGCAACAGACATCGCCATGGACTCAACCACTATACAATCGAATCTCACCTCATAGCACATTGAATACTACTAAAGCTTAGGAACACGATTAATTTTATAAACACACAGTCGCATCAGCACATAAACACAGAACATATAGGCACATAACCACAGAACAAATAAACACGTAGGGCATATAAGGCACATAAGCACGGAAGTACACGAGGCAGTCAGAACACAGAAACCTATCCTTCCAAGTTCGTGAATCCTAGAATAGCTATTAGCGAGTACACATCGAGTAACATAGCAAAAGCGAGTAGCATAGCATGTAATCATCCGTACGTAGCAACAATTTATTAGCGTGTTGAGATAGATGTGCAGTGCGAGTCGTGTGTGTCGATCAAAGCGAACGGCAAAAAGCGAATAAATCACCAGAAATCGAAACACATAAACAGGCAAAATCACATAAAATACGTAAAATCCACACATAAAATGGTAAATATCAGAGTCAACGGCGGCGAATTCCAGAATCGAAAACACACAAAATCGAATATAGATTGTCTGGGTGTGAGACGTTGATTGCCCAAAGTGGTTCGACTATTCACAAGGACCTTTGGTACATACCTTGGTCTTCGGGACTGTGCCCTCGCCTCGATTCTAGGCGAAACGCATCCTTCCAGCTGTAGTGTGTTTTCAAGTCGTTGGAGTCCGTCGAGACTTTGCTGAGAGTTTTGTAAAACCACAAATAGAGTACGGAACAAGTCGTCAAGGTTCGGGTTTCACCCCTAACTTAACAACTTTGTTACTGTTTTGATGAAATAGAGAGGTTATGCATTAAAGTATGGGTTTCACCCCTGATCCAACGTAAATCCCCCCCTGTTTGTAGATAAAAATGCGGGTTGAACAAGCAATTTAGTCGAGAGTTTGCGGTTTTCACACCTAATCTCGACCTAATCACTCGTTCTTTTTCGAAAATTGAGGGCAGTGATAGTGTAAAGCGAGCGCGAGTGAGAATAGCAAGTAGGATCGTACATAACCCTTCTAAGGGGTATGCACAAGTCGGTCTGTTGGTACTTAGACTATAGACTAGGTCCTTCTAAGACGTCGACCTGGACTAGGTCGAGTCTTGCCTAATTCCCTATAGTTATGGCTCTGATACCAATCTGTCACACCCCAACCGAGGGCTGAAACATCGGGGTGCGACACTGAGCGAAACAGATTGTCAAGAGAAATTCCATAATGACTAAATTACCAAATAGTTAATATTATGTCTCATACCATAACCCATTAAGTAATCTAATTATTACAGACATAGATATTCTCAAACCAAAACATGTTCCGACAACTCAGATTCAAATAAATAAAATTGTCTTTGTTTCTAGACTCTCAATCCTACTTGATTCCCAAATAGCAAGCATCCTAGCAGATAGCATCCTAAACACCTGTCACATACGTTAAAATAAAGTCAATACACATAGTGTAAAGGTGAGCATACAAGTTTGATATAGCATAATAGAGTTCGAAAATAATTTACGCATAACCAGCATGAGACATGTGGCAAAGTGAAAGCAAGTAGGTTATCGACAGAGAAATATGCACAGACGTGACTGCGAGTTGTAGAATGCGCAACACATATCCCCACTGGGACATGTGAAGTAAAGCCCTTAACAACCCCTGTCCACGACAGGTGCTGAGTCCAAACTATAGTACTATCGTTGCTAAGGTGTCAGGCAACAATCACTGTGTTAACATAACATACAAGCATTCATCGAATAACACGTAACATGCAATAACGGTCAGCGTGTAAATAGTGGTTGCGTTGTGTGTCAATTGTGATTGAATAAGTAACGTATGTAACACCCAAAAGTGCATAAAGCAAAAAGGGATCGAGTATACTCACAGATTGTGTTTAACAAGTAAACACTCTCTTGGATTGAAGGGAACGCTGAGAGAGATTAGCCTGAACAGTTAACGATAGCATAAACGATAAGCGGTGCGTGATGGTAATCCGATCGGATGGCAATCCGATCGGATGGCCATTCGATTGGATTGTCATCCTGTTTGGTAAAGATGTGTTTGTGTATGATGGTTTGTCTTTTGAAGTTTTCATTGTAGCATTTTGAAAACAGAGAAGTATCTCTTCCCTTCAGGTCGGTCGATCGAACGACGGTTCGATCGGACGGCGATCCATTCGATGAGACATTCTCAGAGAACAAGTTCATAGTAGTGTTGTCATCCAATCGGATTGTCTACCGATCGGGTGTCAATCCGTTAGAACTGATAGTGCATTGAACATGTTGAAAATTGTTTTAAGTGTTGAAGTTCCAAACGTCGCATGGTCGGGTGGTCGTTCGATCGGATGGCTATCCGGTCGTCTTTGACACTTGATGGTTTTGAAAGTTTTGCGATTTATCGAGACGGTATGACAACGTGCTAACAACAGAAACCCCATCAAGACCCAAGTGACCCGGTCGAACAGGAATCACCCAAGTCCGACCAGTTCATTGGTCCGTGACGGTGGTTCATGTCTAACCCGACATCGATTGTCTCTTTGATATGTTGGACCCAGTATGGCCTTAACAACTTCTTTTTACGTAATATGGCAAGTGATTTAAGTATATGTGAAAAAGATGTGCGGAAATGGAAATCAGACTTTCAAGAAACAAGACCTACAGAATTATCAAGTTTATATCACTTTGAAACAAATTAGTTTAACAAGGTGATTGTAAAATTATTATCAAATACAAATTAATCTTGATTTCTGTGGGTGAGAAGAGCAGTGGAGTTTGAGTGTTTGTATGTGAATGCTAAGCTTCAAACTCAAATATCTTCTGCCTCTCGAGCCTTCTATTTATAGACGGCTGTGGACATGAATAAACAATGTTTATTCATGCAATAAGTCCTGCATAAAGTAGCAATTTGACATATTCATTGAATCCGTCGTTCAAGTTGCATTTGTAATCATGAAAACCAATAATGTCATGCTTCGGTCCTGGGTGGCAGGATAGAGTTGTGATTTTAGACAAGTGGGTCTTTCATCAGAATTTCTGATAAGCCACTTCATCAGAAATTCTGGTGAACAAATCATCAGAAAGTTTGATGATCAGAATTTGTCAGAAACTGATGATATTTCATCAGAAATATCATCAGATCCATCAGAAACGACCTTCTCTGATAATCTAAATCAACTCTTTATCAACTTGAGATTCTTTGTAGTAGATACTTTGCTTTTTAGTTGTCCCAACTGTTTTTCTTCATCTTGCTGTGTTCTTCAGGACTGTTATCTTCTTCAGAGATCCAGTTGATTGAGATTTTCTTCAATACTTATAAATAAAGTTTCCTAACAGTTTCCCCCTAAGTATTGTAAGAAAATGAACTATCTCATGAATATAAAATTTCCAAATAGTGGAAACTTAATACTTGCAAAATTTAAACCAGTTGCTAAAGTTTTTTGAAAAACAAATTACATAAAAGATGAAAATAAACAAGTTTTAATTCAGCTTCACTCTCTTATGCATATCTCCTTTCTTTATCTTCTTTTTGTAGGAGATGTATTTGTTGCAGCTGTCATACATGTCTTTGTACCATTCTCTTGCTTGAATCCATTCTTCAATCATTTGCTCAATTTCTTTCCTGCTTCCTTCCAAGTTCTTTTCTATCTTCTGAAGGTGTTCCTGTCTTTTGTTCATGGTTCTTAAGATGTACCTCAGAGTTTGATTTGAGTACTTACAGATATCAATACTTCTAAACAGAGCTTTGTTATTGTCTTGATCTCTGAAGATTACACCATATTCTTGTTCTCCATCTTTGCTTGTCTACATAATGATGTCTCCAGATCTTGCATCATCCAGTATTTCTGAGGGAACTTTTGTCTTAGGTGATCTAAAGTACACCTTTTTGTTATGCTCATAATTGATGCATAGATCAAAGTCTGAAAAAGCCATTCTTTCAAATAGTGATATTCCAGCCTTTGATATGCCATTCAGTGCCCTTCTGACCTCTTGATTATTTTTCTTTTCCTTTTCATAGTGATCCTTCATGAACAAAATGTCCAAAGGATGCAACTGGTCAGCTATTTCCTCATCAGTCACCTTCTGTTCATCCCCCTTTTCTCTTTGAAGTGTGTATATGTTTTGTACATAAGTTCCTCCTATATCATCAGTTGCAACTTTCACTTCATCCACCTTTAAAATTCTCCTTACCGGATTCTCATTGTGTTTGTGAATGCTGTATGGCCCTCTTTTCATTCTTTCTTCTCTTAACCCCAGTCTGGTAGGAGATAGTGATCTTGGTATTTCATCTTCTTTTGTCAAGTAGTAACTTACCAGATTGTATTCAGGAAACATCATTACATCTCTGGCAATTTCTTTGACCATGATAGACTTGGTTTCTGAGATTTTTCTCTTAAAAATCTTTGACTTTGCCTCTGACTCACCTTCTTGTTCCCATTCCTTCATTGTTTGTATATTCATATATTTGCTTATTGCTGAGTCATTAGATATTGTTGGATTTGGAACAGCAGCTAGCATTTTCAAATTTGTAATGACTTGAGGTTTTGCAGCTGCTAGTCTTTTCAACATTTCTTCTTTTGGAATATTTGGAGGTGGTCCCATCATTGTGGTATCAGCTTTGGTGATTGGTGTAGTTGATAAGTGTTGAGGAGTTGACTTTGGAGCTTTCTGATGTGAGCTTGAAACCGGAATTTCCTTTATGAGTCTTTGAGGATCCACTTTGGCTAAACTTGCAACATTGAATTGCATTTTCTCCATTAGTTGTTGTGTTTCTCTTACCAGTTTAGAGTTGCTGGCCAGGTTTTTCTGAACTTGGTTGAATTCAGCTTGTGTTTTCTTCTGATTTTCAGCCCATTCTTTTGACAGCTTCTCAAGGGCATCTGTGATGCTGTTATTACTTGCCCTTAGAATGGTAATTTCTTCTTCCAAAACTTTATTTCCACTGCTTGACTCCATCACATTCACAACTTGTGTTTTGATCTTTTCTATTTCTGTGAGAATCTTTTGAATTTCTGATGCAGAAATGTTGAGTTCTAGTGCTTTTTCTTTCATCTTCTGAAGGGATTTTAGTGCTTCAGTGTTATCATCAGTCTGTTTCTTTATTGCTTCCACTGATTCTGATAATGTCTTCATTTCAGCCCTTTGACCTTGTATCTCTGACAGCAACATATCAAGTTTTTCTTCCACTGGATTTCTTTTGCAGATTTTGTAAACTTTTTCCAACATTGTTTCCAGATTTTCTTAATTCATGGGTTTTTCAGGGATATTTGGAACAACAGATGTTCCCGCTAACATTCCAGCTCCAAACACATTTGCTGCTGTTTTGGAAATGATAGGGTCACTTTTTGTTTTACCAGAATTTGGTGCAGCATTAAGTTTACCCGTATCATCTCCACCAGAGGTGAGTGACATACTCTCATCCTGGATTTCCTTATGTCCTTGAATCACATCAAGATGTGATTCTCCATAAGTTTTTAAGGTAAACATATTACCTTTTTCCAGATTTACTTGATCAGTTTCCTGATCTCTATCTGTTGAGACCTCATACTCCTCCTCATTTTCTGATTCAGAGTTGAGATTAAAAGCACTAGTAACCTCTTTATCAATATTAGTTTCTTTGTGTTCTAAGTGGTAAGAAACATTTACCGAACTTTCTGAGTTAGTTTGTTTTGAGTGGGTATTAACTAGAACAGTTCTTGAGAAAGATGTACCCGCAATATGAGATTCATCATGATGTATTACTTCTGTTGTTTCAATTTCAGTGCCACCAAATTGAGCTTCTTCATGAATTCTTCCAGCAATTTGTGATTCTGCATGATGTTCTTGTGCTGTCTCTTGTAGTATATCAAAACCTGGATGAATTCTTCCTTCATGAATTTGATCATTTTCAGCATCAGTTGGTGTGTTGGTAATCATCAGAATTCTTTCTCCTCCTGCTTCTTTTGATGATTTTGACTTTTGTTCTTCATCTCCTTCCAGTGATGAAGAGCATTTGAAAACTTCTCTGCTGGCTCTTTCTGTTGTGGAGTCTGATTTGGTTAGAAGAGTCTCATGCTATATTCTGAATTGTGAATCTTGTGAAATGAAACATAGCATGCTTTCTGGTAATATAGGAATATCTTTGTCAGATTCCCATCCATGATTAGAACTCCAGGCCTTCATTGTGTTTGATCTCCACAGATTTTCCAGAATTAGAATTTCCATTTCTCTTGCAGCAAATGTTTCAGAAATAAAAATAGAAATTAATCTTGGATATGGCAAATGTGAGATTATTTTTCCATTTTTGGTGATGATTGACCTTTTGATCAGGTTAAAAATTTCTAATCCATAATCAATTCTGAACCCAGTTATGAGTCCATACATGATTGTTAGAATAGCTTGATTAATCTGATCAGTTCCTCTAATTTTTGAAGTGAGACATTTGTTTAATACTTCCATCATCACTTGCCATATTGTTGGTAGTTCATTTCTTCTGATTGAACCAATTTTGTTGATCTTCTTGTTCTTGTAACCAAGCCCAACAATAAAGCTTAATAGCTCTTTCCTGCTTGGTGCTTCAACATAGTTATCAAGAATAGGTAGTTCAAGCCATTCTCTTACCTTTGCAGGAGTTAATGTTACGAAAACATTTTCCCATACATGGGCAGAGAGTTGGTTTTCTTCGACTTCATCAAAGGTGTGAACAAATTGTTGTAGCAGCTTTTCTGGTACTTCTTTCTCTTTTGTTAGAGCTCCTGTAATTGGACAGTTCATGAGATATTCTATCAGAAGTTGACATCTCACATCATATTCTGAATGCTCTGTATTTGTGACAACTCGAAATTCCAAGATTTCTATTTCGCATTTATTGCACGTTCTTGTATTATTTAGTCGATTGATTTCACAATTAGTTGTTATGGAATTGTATATGTTTTGATACAATGAGGTGTGTTGTGTGATTGTGCATGACTATGTGTTAATTGTGATAAACTTGTCAAATGTATAAACTTGGTGGTGAAACTGTGAAACTATTTGAGATGGTGTACTATTGTAAAATATATTGGTTAAGGGTGTAGAGGGCCATTAGTGAACTTAAACTATACTTACCCCTAAATCATTCACTAAACCTCTCACAAGAATCCAAGCACGTACTTTCATCCCTTTGGCTCTCTAGCAATCATCACCACCATCATAGTTTCTCTAGAATCATTCAAGGTAATTGTTTAATCATTGTTTGTGATTAATTGTTTATTGATCATTGTAATACTTGTAAACCCTAATTGATTGCTTGATTATTATCAATTCTTGATTCATGATTGGGTGTTCATGAAACCCTAGTTCTTCATATAACATTCTGCGATTCTTGATTTGATTCGGATTATGATGATAATGATGTTGAATAGTTGTTTAATCGATTGCCTGTGCATGATAGAATGGTTGGATATTGATTTGATGATTGCAATGCCATGAAAATTAGGGTTTCTAGATCATATGAACAATAAGAACGTAACTGTTGAATGTGAAAGTGTAACTGTTCCAATTGCGATTGTAATTGTCTGAGGTTGATTTGATATGTTAGTCCGAGCGTTTAAATGAAATTGTGTCTGAGTTTGTATATGGATTTGCATGGAGTCCGACTTTGTTAGAATTAGTATGGACCGAGTTTAATCATGAAACATGACCGAGGTTTATGGTGTGAGCATGAGGTCCGAGCTTGATCCCTATACCTCCCCCATGTTCTAGTCCGAGTTTCATTCATGAAACTCTAATCCGAGTTTCTTTCATTGTAATTGCTGGACCGAGTTTAAAGGACATAGGGCTGCCCGAGTTTGTGAAGGGAGCCCCCCCCCCTTGTCCGAGTTTTATTATAGTCATAAGCTGAGGTCCGACTTTGTGATATCATATGTGGTCCGAGTATAATGACCACATCTACCCGAGTTTATTATAATGTCACCAAGTCCGAGTTTTTGATCCTCTTTGGTCCGAGTTTGGGGAGGCTTCCATATGGTCCGACCTTTTTAACATGTGACCCTTATGTCCGAGTTTTATAAAGGGCAGGGCCTTGTCCGATGATGTGTGTTGATTTCTTGGAAACAATGAGTGGATGATTATTAATATTGTGATTTGTATGATCAAAATGAAACCACAACTCTGTAAACCTGTTAAGTTTATTAACGCTTAGGTATGTTATACATAATAACTATGTTAAATAAGTGAACTCCGATTAAGTTGGTAAGCTAATAACCTAATTGTTTGTGAACCTTATTAGATAATAAGCACTATAGATATATTCCAGTAGGTATGTTGATTTCCGTTAGGTTGTAAACTTCGTTAAAACCGTTAACTCTGTCAAGTATGCTAATGATTAACCATGATTAGTTCAAACTGTGAAAGATACTGATGTGAAGCGTGAATTGTAAGAATGGGTTAACTGTTACGTGATACATGATTGATACACGATACTAGCTATTAAGCACTATGTGACCTTAGATTTTGCATGCGGGTTGTTACGAACGTGAACTGATTGAATATACGTGCATACGATAGGTCGCGATTGACTAACTGTGAGCGTGTGTATTCTTTAGCATACCGAGCAAACCAAGGTGAGTTCACACCCTTACTAAGGCATGGGATTCCCAAGGGCTTGGGAATGGGATTGAAGGAATAAGATTGAATAGATTCGTACTGACACTAATACTAGACTACCATACCACTGTCCTCGGTCGTGCAGGACACATACTTACCCTCTACGTAGACTTATACGTACTACTATCCTCGGTTGTGAAGGATACCTATACTTATTACTATCCTCGGATGTGAAGGATACTTATACTCATTACTATCCTCGGATGTGAAGGATACTTATACTCATTACTATCCTCGGATGTGAAGGATACTTATACTCATTACTATCCTCGGATGTGAAGGATACTTATACTCATTACTATCCTCGGATGTGAAGGATACTTATGCTTATTACTATCCTCGGTTGTGAAGGATACCTATGGTTACGAGTAGTCTAGTGGTTATACAACATGGGAAGCCCCCACCAATAGAACGTACTAACGGCCCAGTAGAGCCACCTGATACAAACGAACTTACTATTACGCATTTACTTTCTGTGAACTCGCTTAACTAGTTGTTGATCCTCTGTTACATGCCTTGCAGGTCGTTAGGTATATGGAGCTTGCACAGGGAGGAGCAGGTCGTTGTGGGCTTGGATCGTGCTTATCTTATTAAACACTTACGACGTTTCGTACTTAATTATGTTGGGTTTTGATTATACGCTTCCGCTAAACAATGATAACTTTCTTATGGTTTGGAACACCTTTCATATAGAATTGGTTTGGTTTAAATGACAATTACTTTTATTATGTATTGTTCTGTATGATTGGTGGCTTGATCCTGGTCAGTCACGCTCCCAAGCGGTGATACTCCGCGTGTGGATTTTGGGGGTGTGACAGATTGGTATCAGAGCCATTGGTTATAGAGAACTTGGTTTTAATATGGGGAAAACGTTTTTATTAAAACCAGACTATAACCAGAACAGTGCTCTCAACGATCCACAACGACGCTTCGCTCCACGTGCAAGACTCGACATCCTAGGTACTAAGGTTTATGTTTATTACCTGCTTATTAGAATTGCATAGAACTTTGCTCGTAGTATGCTTACATTACTTTGCTCACTACCTGTTACTGTTTAAGAACACCTATGTGCCTACACTCTTCTGTCATCGCACTACTCGCGAACCATTCATACTTATGCTACCTTTACTGTTCGATCATGTCTGGACATGTTGACATGACTCAAGCCCAGTTGACGGCTCTCATTAACGAACAAGTTGCTGCGGCACTTGCAGCCGCACAAGCAGGAGGTATAACCTGCTATTCCAGACCTATCCTAGGATGTTAGATCCTACTCTCGTGACCCAACTCTCGCGCTTAACCTTGACCTATCTTTCTCGCGCAACGGGTCGGAACGCACAGCAACATGTCTGCACATTCAAGAACTTCATGGACCGTTGTCCAAGCACATTCGGTGGCACAGAAGGAGCAGTGGGACTACTCCATTGGTTTGGGAAGCTCGAGTCGGTATTAGAGATTTGTGAATGCCCTGAGGCTCGCAGGGTCAAGTACGCCACTGCTACGTTGGAATGAATCGCGCTAACCTGGTGGAACGCGCAGGAACAGATATTAGGGCTGGCAGCTGCTAACGCCACCCCCTGGAACGAATTCAAAGAACGCATTAAAAGGGAATACTGCACGCGTGATGACATCCACAAGTTGGAAGTGGAGCCTTACCATTTGAAAATGACGGGGTCAGAAATTGAAGCTCATACGAAACGGTCGAACGAACTGGCCATCTTGTGTCCAACCATGGTGGACCCTCCAAGCAAGCGTATCAAATTGTACCTCAAGGGTCTAGCCTCAGAGACTCAGAGCCATGCTACATCGGCTAACCTCGACAATATCCAAGACATTCAGCGTCTTGCTCATCGCCTCACGGATCAGGCAGTGGAACAGAACAGGCTGCCTAGTTGTATCAGCGCTATTACTACCGCTATCACTTCTGCTACTCCCGCTACTCCTAGTGACAACAAGCGGGAAAGGGATGGGTATTCCAGCAAGGGTTCAGCTACCATTCGGTTTCAAGCACAGCAGCAACGCAAGTATAGTGATCACCAGAGCCGAGTCAGCCAACTTCTGGTGGTTAGTGCAACGAGGGACGATGCCAGAGGTGTCTCAAGATGGGCCATGAAGCTAAGGATTCAGGAGCCCACGGCTTGCAAATCGGAATCGCCAGCAGCAACAGCAAGCAGAAATCCTATGCAAAGAAAAGATTGTTCGCATTCCTCATTCTGGTCAAGAACCTCTCGAAGTTCAAGGCGACAAGAGTGGTGCTGTGGTTGGCATCACCTCTTTCTTGAAGGCTCAGAAATGTTTACGGAAGGGCCACACCGCAATTTTGGCTCTCGTTACTGACGCATCAGCGAAAGAAAAGAAGTTGAAAGACCATCCAGTTGTACGCGACTTTCCTCAGGTGTTTCCTAAAGATTTACCTAGTCTACCGCCTCCTCGTCAGGTCGAATTTCAAATCGAGCTCGCTCCAGGAGCAGCACCCATAGCTCGAGCACCGTATCTCTTAGCTCCACCAGAATCGGAAGAACTATCGACGCGGCTACAAGAAATCTTGGATAAGAGATTTATCCGACCTATCTCTTCGCCTTGAGGAGCTACAAGAACTCTTGGATACCAATTATCTGTGAAAAAGAAGGATGGCACCTTCAGGATGTGAAATTGATTACCGTGAACTGAACAAGGTCACAGTGAAGAACCGTTATCCTGTTCCACGCACTGACGACTTATTCGACCAGTTGCAAGGGTCGAGTTACTACTCCAAGGTTGATCTAAGGTCTGGTTATCATTAGCTGAGAGTCCGGGGTGAGGACGTCTCCAAGACAGCATTCAGAACTCGCTGCAGCCATTACGAGTTCCTAGCCATGCCTTTTGGACTTACAAACGCGCCTGCAGTTTTTATGGATCTTATGAACAGGGTGTGCAAACCCTATCTTGACAAGTTCGTCATTGTCTTCATCGACGACATTCTGATCTACACCAAGAGTCAGGAGGAACACGAGCAGCACTTACGTCTTATCTTGGAACTCCTTCGAAAGGAGCAATTGTACGCAAAGTTTTCCAAATGTGACTTCTGGCTTCGTGAAGTCCACTTCTTAGGCCATGTGGTGAACAGGGATGAGATTCATGTCAATCCATCCAAGGTAGATTCGATCAGGAACTGGCCTGCACCGCGTACACCAACGGAAATACGCCAATTCTTGGGTTGGGCGGGTTACTACAGACGGTTTATCAAAGATTTCTCAAAGATTGCTCAGCCACTTACACTGCTGACACAGAAAGGTGTTACCTACCGTTGGGGAGATTCCCAGGAAACCGCTTTTCAGTACTTAAAGGATAGGCTTTGCAGCTCACCTATTCTCTCATTGCCAGAGGGCACGGATGACTTCGTGGTTTATTGTGACGCATCAATACAGGGGCTTGGTTGTGTATTGATGCAGCGGGATAAAGTTATTGCCTACGCCTCTCGTCAACTCAAGGTTCACGAACGGAACTACACGACGCACGATTTAGAGCTGGGAGCTGTTGTTTTTGCGCTTAAGATATGGCGACACTACCTGTACGGTACCAAGTGCACAATTTACACCGATCACAGGAGTCTCGAGCATATCTTCAAACAGAAGGAATTGAATATGCGTCAACGACGATGGGTCGAACTACTGAACGATTACGAATGCGCCATCAAGTATCATCCAGGCAAGGCAAATGTTGTGGCCGACGCCCTCAGTCGAAAGGACACCCTACCTAAGCGCGTGCGAGCGCTACAGCTTACTATTCAGTCCAGTCTTCCTGCACAGATACGAACTGCTCAGATAGAAGCGTTAAAACCCGAAAACGTCAAAGCTGAAGCTTTACGCGGCTCAAGGCAATGAATGGAACAAAAGGAAGACGGCACCTACTATGTAACGGGGCGTATTTGGGTCCCACTTTATGGCGGTTTACGAGAGCTTGTGATGGACGAAGCACACAAGTCTCGCTACTCGGTACATCCAGGGTCGGACAAAATGTACCACGACATCAGAACTACTTATTGGTGGCCTAGCATGAAGGCCCACATTGCCACCTATGTTGGCAAGTGCTTGACCTGTGCAAGAGTCAAGGTTGAATATCAGAAACCCGCAGGCCTACTTCAACAGCCTAAGATACCTCAGTGGAAATGGGAAGAAATTTCCATGGATTTCGTTACAGGCCTACCTAGATCTCAGCGTGGGAACGATACAATATGGGTAATCGTGGATCGACTCACCAAGTCTGCACACTTCCTAGCGATAAAGGAAACGGATAAGTTCTCCACTCTCGCAGACATTTACCTTAAAGAAGTTGTTTCGAGGCACGGGGTGCCCACCTCCATCATTTCGAATCGGGATGCACGATTCACGTCAGAGCTATGGCAAGCGATGCACAAAGCGTTTGGCTCTCGTTTAGACATGAGCACAGCATATCATCCTCAGACGGATGGGCAGTCTGAGCGAACGATCCAGACTCTTGAAGACATGCTTCGGGCATGTGTTATTGATTTCGGCAATGGCTGGGAAAAGCATCTCCCTCTGGTGGAGTTTTCGTATAATAACAGTTATCACACCAGCATACAAGCCGCTCCATTTGAGGCATTGTACGGGCGTAAATGCCGGTCACCTCTCTGTTGGGCAGAGGTGGGGGATAGTCAGATCACGGGTCCAGGGATTGTAGTGGACGCCACGGAAAAGATTGCACAGATACGACAACGCATGGCGGCAACACGCGACCGTCAGAAAGCCTACGCGGACAAGCGTAGCAAGCCTTTGGAATTTCAGGTCGGGGACCGGGTTTTATTAAAAGTCTCACCCTGGAAGGGTGTGGTTCGATTTGGTAAACGAGGCAAACTCAATCCACGGTATGTTGGACCGTTTGAAATCACTGAAAGAATAGGCCCAGTAGCCTACAGGCTGAACCTACCAGTTGAACTCGGTGCAGTTCACAACGTATTTCACGTGTCGAATCTGAAGAAGTGCCTGTCAGATGAGACCCTCATAGTTCCTTTTAAGGAACTCACTATCGATGAGCGGTTGCAGTTCGTCGAGGAACCAGTTGAAATCACGGACCGGGATGTTAAGGTCCTCAAACACAAGAGAATCCCTCTTGTTCGAGTTCGTTGGAACTCCCGACGTGGCCCAGAGTACACCTGGGAACGCGAAGACCAAATGAAAGAAAAGTACCCCCAGTTATTCGAAAACCGCGCAACCACTGCTGAGACTGAAGCTACTACTGCGGATTTTCGGGACGAAATTCCAAATCAACGGGGGGATGATGTGACACCCCAGGAAAACCAGTGAACACTACGGCTTACCTAGCTTCCTCAGTGAGTGCGTACCAAATTTCGGGACGAAATTTCTTTTAAGTTGGGGATAATGTGACAACTCGAAATTCCAAGATTTCTGTTTCGCATTTATTGCACGTTCTTGTATTATTTAGTCGATTGATTTCACAATTAGTTGTTATGGAATTGTATATGTTTTGATACAATGAGGTGTGTTGTGTGATTGTGCATGACTATGTGTTAATTGTGATAAACTTGTCAAATGTATAAACTTGGTGGTGAAACTGTGAAACTATTTGAGATGGTGTACTATTGTAAAATATATTAGTTAAGGGTGTAGAGGGCCATTAGTGAACTTAAACTATACTTAACCCTAAATCATTCACTAAACCTCTCACAAGAATCCAAGCACGTACTTTCATCCCTTTGGCTCTCTAGCAATCATCACCACCATCATAGTTTCTCTAGAATCATTCAAGGTAATTGTTTAATCATTGTTTGTGATTAATTGTTTATTGATCATTGTAATACTTGTAAACCCTAATTGATTGCTTGATTATTATCAATTCTTGATTCATGATTGGGTGTTCATGAAACCCTAGTTCTTCATATAACATTCTGCGATTCTTGATTTGATTCGGATTATGATGATAATGATGTTGAATAGTTGTTTAATCGATTGCCTGTGCATGATAGAATGGTTGGATATTGATTTGATGATTGCAATGCCATGAAAATTAGGGTTTCTAGATCATATGAACAATAAGAACGTAACTGTTGAATGTGAAAGTGTAACTGTTCCAATTGCGATTGTAATTGTCTGAGGTTGATTTGATATGTTAGTCCGAGCGTTTAAATGAAATTGTGTCTGAGTTTGTATATGGATTTGCATGGAGTCCGACTTTGTTAGAATTAGTATGGACCGAGTTTAATCATGAAACATGACCGAGGTTTATGGTGTGAGCATGAGGTCCGAGCTTGATCCCTATACCTCCCCCATGTTCTAGTCTGAGTTTCATTCATGAAACTCTAATCCGAGTTTCTTTCATTGTAATTGCTGGACCGAGTTTAAAGGACATAGGGCTGCCCGAGTTTGTGAAGGGAGCCCCCCCCTTGTCCGAGTTTTATTATAGTCATAAGCTGAGGTCCGACTTTGTGATATCATATGTGGTCCGAGTATAATGACCACATCTACCCGAGTTTATTATAATGTCACCAAGTCCGAGTTTTTGATCCTCTTTGGTCCGAGTTTGGGGAGGCTTCCATATGGTCCGACCTTTTTAACATGTGACCCTTATGTCCGAGTTTTATAAAGGGCAGGGCCTTGTCCGATGATGTGTGTTGATTTCTTGGAAACAATGAGTGGATGATTATTAATATTGTGATTTGTATGATCAAAATGAAACCACAACTCTGTAAACCTGTTAAGTTTATTAACGCTTAGGTATGTTATGCATAATAACTATGTTAAATAAGTGAACTCCGGTTAAGTTGGTAAGCTAATAACCTAATTGTTTGTGAACCTTATTAGATAATAAGCACTATAGATATATTCCAGTAGGTATGTTGATTTCCGTTAGGTTGTAAACTTCGTTAAAACCGTTAACTCTGTCAAGTATGCTAATGATTAACCATGATTAGTTCAAACTGTGAAAGATACTGATGTGAAGCGTGAATTGTAAGAATGGGTTAACTGTTACGTGATACATGATTGATACACGATACTAGCTATTAAGCACTATGTGACCTTAGATTTTGCATGCGGGTTGTTACGAACGTGAACTGATTGAATATACATGCATACGATAGGTCGCGATTGACTAACTGTGAGCGTGTGTATTCTTTAGCATACCGAGCAAACCAAGGTGAGTTCACACCCTTACTAAGGCATGGGATTCCCAAGGGCTTGGGAATGGGATTGAAGGAATAAGATTGAATAGATTCGTACTGACACTAATACTAGACTACCATACCACTGTCATCGGTCGTGCAGGACACATACTTACCCTCTACGTAGACTTATACGTACTACTATCCTCGGTTGTGAAGGATACCTATACTTATTACTATCCTCGGATGTGAAGGATACTTATACTCATTACTATCCTCGGATGTGAAGGATACTTATACTCATTACTATCCTCGGATGTGAAGGATACTTATACTCATTACTATCCTCGGATGTGAAGGATACTTATGCTTATTACTATCCTCGGTTGTGAAGGATACCTATGGTTACGAGTAGTCTAGTGGTTATACAACATGGGAAGCCCCCACCAATAGAACGTACTAACGGCCCAGTAGAGCCACCTGATACAAACGAACTTACTATTACGCATTTACTTTCTGTGAACTCGCTCAACTAGTTGTTGATCCTCTGTTACATGCCTTGCAGGTCGTTAGGTATATGGAGCTTGCACAGGGAGGAGCAGGTCGTTGTGGGCTTGGATCGTGATTATCTTATTAAACACTTACGACGTTTCGTACTTAATTATGTTGGGTTTTGATTATACGCTTCCGCTAAACAATGATAACTTTCTTATGGTTTGGAACACCTTTCATATAGAATTGGTTTGGTTTAAATGACAATTACTTTTATTATGTATTGTTCTGTATGATTGGTGGCTTGATCCTGGTCAGTCACGCTCCCAAGCGGTGATACTCCGCGTGTGGATTTTGGGGGTGTGACAGTATTCATCAGCAAATTATTTTCTTTCATTGGCAGAAATTCATCATCTTCAATGAAAGGTACATCATGTTGAACAATTGGGATGTTGAGGTTTACTTCGGCCATTTTTTTTTTGAGTTTGTGAATTAGGGTTTGAAATTTAGGGATTTTTGAGTGAGGAACAAAGTTTTGCTTTGGTTTGGAACTTGTGAGGTAGGTATGATTTTTGAATTTTCTGCTAAGGGCTATATAGTGAAGATTTTTAGCAGAGTGTTGTGGGTTTATGGAGTTGAGAGTATATGGATCGTGTCATGTAGTGGCGGTTAAAGGATCATTAATTGTCTTTTATACCGTTTGATCATGGGATGTCGGTTTTTGTTTCATGATATAACCGTTAGATTGTGGGTATCAAGACTTTAATGATGATTAATCGTGTAATCGTGGTTGTGCCCTTTCAACTTGTTCTTTTTGTAGTTTCACTGAAGTGCTTCATCTGAATTCAGATTTGAAAAACATTATCGGTTGTATGACCCCTTTCCATTTTTGTGGACCCTACTCTTTTGAGGAGGTCCAGTTAGCTTTCTTCATCTTCATCCTTTCTTTTCTTGAAGAAAATTTCTGTTGAAAAATATGTATTTCCTTTGATCACCCTCCTCCTTTTTGTTTGACCAAATAAAGTCAACAAAAGTCAACAGAATTTGATATGTCTTTCCCCCTACATTTGTCATCAGTTTGACCAAATAAAGTCAACAAAAGTCAACAGAATTTGATATGTCTTTCCCCCTAAATTTGTCATCAGTTTTTTTTTGTACCACAAAAATTTTTTTTTGTCTGGTGAATTTGAATCAAATTCTGATGTTTTAATGAAGTTTCTGACAAATTTTATCAGATTCTGATGATTTATTATATCCTATCAGATTTCATTTGATTCTTACCAGATTTTCCTTAAAAAAAGTTTCTACTGACAAAGTAAGATAGAAAGCAAAACATGTAGTATTTTATATAAACATATAAATACTACATACCATCTACACATATAAGATCTATTCATGAAGGGTTTTAATTAATATCTATTCCATCTCCATATTCAATCTCAAGAAGTACCCATTGTTCGGTTACTAAACCAAAATTTTTATTTGTTGGTCTAAGTAACGCTATGCTTGTATTTTGTTGAAGAACCAGCTCTGCTCTTTGATAACCGGTAGGAATTCCACCAAAGCCCAGTTGGCTTGTGATTATCTTCATCAGAAAACGAGGATACATCAAAAATGGTATGCTTGACCACATGTTGCTTGCAAAGTCTCTCATTAAATAATAAGAGAAGTTGTAAGGAACTTTCAATGTGACAGCTCGACAAATTTCCAACAACTTATTAGATGCCTCATGATGATTTATGGTCTTCCTTGAGAAGCATGCACCTAGTTGAGTAATCAGAAACTGCCATGGTTTGATAAAGCCATTTTTGTTGATTGCTCTGGGATCATTTTCAGGATTGTACCCCATGTGCTCCAAAGTTTCTTCAATCTCATCTTCTGAGAACATCAGAACATTGTTGTCATCATTGAGTTGAAGAGCTGTTCTGATGGTATTTTTAGTTATTCTGATCGTTTGATTGAGAACTTTACTTTCAACATATATCCACCCTCTATCTTGACTTTCTGACAATTTTGCATTTTGCCAGAATGTTTGAAGGATTTCAGGGAATATTGTTATGTTGGCAGTGAGAGCATTTCCTAAGTTACTTGCCATAAGCATGTTTACCACAGCTTGACATCCATCCCAGAGAGGACCCTCAAAACTAGTTCTGAGTCTGAGGTTGTGGTAAGGATGTAAAAGAAGTGGGAAACGGTCAGCTTGTATGGTAAGCATAATTTTTTTTAAGTGAAGATCTTTATCTGTGAAGAAGGAGATGAAGAGTTTTTCTGAATTTTTTGATGAAGGATTGCCTTTGCTTAATGTAGTAGACATATATAGTAAATTTAAGAACTGCCATAAATGTTATCTACCCACTGTATCTTGTCTACCACAATCTTGGTTATTTTATTGTTTTATCAGGTGACCTTAAGAATAACCCAGATTGAACCCTTCTTCATTAAATGATTTAGGCGGCTGTTTTTCAGTTTTCTATCAAGATTGCCTACCGTTGTCATTTCAGTGTATTTAATGAAGAGAAAAAAAATCTCTACACCTATTGATAATTTTCAGAAAATCTTCTGTCATGTGACGTTTGCCAAAGAGAATAAAATAAACAAAAAAAAATTAAATTATGAATTTGTCAATTTTGAGTTATGAATAAAGGTGATGAAATGTATGAACTTGTTCAAATAATCATTCGACAATTTTGTTTTAAGAAGCTTTCTGATTTGTTACCAGAAATTCTGATAATTTGTTAGATTCTTCTAATGATGTATCAGATTTTCTTAAAATTTATCAGATCTTCTGGTGTTTTTCTCAGAAAAGTATTTTTTTTATTCAAACAAGTTACAAATCACGGAGAACTTTATCACACTTTTGACCATGATTTAGCAGAGTGTACCTTAAGCCTCTATAGGCTACTTTCTTCAATGGTCAGATGTTCCTTTCGTTTATTTCATTTTCAAAAATTCACCATTTTACCCAACTTCGAGACAAAGTTGCTGAGTAAGCTCCTATTTCCAGTCATGTGCTTGGAGCTTCCTGAGTCGCAGTACCAGATCTGCTGCACATGATGGTCCTGAAATGAAATGATTAGAGGGTTTTAGGTACCCAGGCATGCTTGGGTACACTTTCTGATGATATTCTGGTTCTATTATTTCTTCTAGATGACCTTTCATCAGAATTTCTGTTGAATGCTGAGCCATTAACAGAATTTTTGTTTTTCTTTTGGAGATGGTGTTGAACAAGCTTCAGTATTTCAACACACATACAGGAATCATCAGAAATGTCTGATTTTCCTTCTTGTGATGGAATGAAGGGATAGTTTTGAAAAGATGAGTGAACTGCTTCTGGAGTTTTTACAAACTCTTGACTGCATTCACTTCTTTTTGGTTCAAAATTTGGCTTGTCAAAGGAGTATTCAGAACATGTTGATTTGCAAGTTTCAGAATCAGATTCTGATAAGTATTTATCAGAAGTCTGTTGAGTAGCTTTTACAAAGACAGTAGGTTTGTTATTGTTTGTTTTTACATAACCCAACCCTTCTCCTTTGTTCTTTGGAGTGGACTCTATGAAATTTATGAATTCTTTTGCTTCTTAAAAACCTCTTACATTAATTTCTTTATCATTGATTTTCTTGTAAAGATCTCTTCTTTCATTTTCGTAGAACTCAATTTTAGCTCTTTGATCTAAACTTTGTTCTATCAGTAATTGGTTTTCAAGAATGATTTTATTCAAGGTCCTCTGCAACTCATCAGATTTTTTACCATCTGATTGGTGTTTAACTTGTAAGTTTAAAAAATCTGACATGAGCTCATTTAGCTTGTGTTCAAGATCAAGATTGTCTAAACTTACCTGTTGTCCTGAAGTCTCTGGTATGTCATCAGAAAGTGCCATGAGACAGAAGTTGGCCATTTCTTCTTCTTCATCATCAGAAGAATCATCAGATAGCCATGTATCTGTTCCAGCAATTAAGCTGACTTGCTGTTGTTGCTTCTTAGCTTCCTCAAGCTTCTTTTCATAGTAAGCAACATCTTTCAGCTTCTTGGTCTTACACTCAGATGCATAATGACCTTTTTGCTTGCACTTGTAACACACCACCTCAGCCTTTCCTTTATCCTTAGATCTAACATCTTCTTTAGATCTATCATCCATCCTCCTTCTATCACTCCTCTGGTACCTCTGGCCTCCTCCCCTCAACCTTTGCTCAAATGTTTTGGTGAGCAGTGCTATTACATCAGCAAAGGCTGAAAAATCTGATGATGAATCAGAAGTTTCAAGGGCCTAGCTGTTTGATGGTTGTGGATCATTGGAAGTTGTTTGTCTTTGTGGGTTAGAGATAAGAGCTAAAGATCCCCCTCTTTGAATGGTTTCTTCAAATATTTCTTCCTCTCTGGGGATCAAGATGCTATATAAGTCATGAAGACTCATGTTTCCTAGTTCTAAGGTTGAGGACAAAGTCATTGTGAGACTTCTCCATTCTCTAGGCAAAGCATCAAGAAATTTTATGTTTCTTTCATCATTTGATTTAGTTATTCCAAATTTCTTTAGCTTGTTTAAAAGTTTTGTGAACCTTTGATATGTGTCATTTAACTTTTCATTAGGTAAACTTTTAAACCTTTCATAGGATGAGACGTTGTTTGTTCTCTTGTTTCTCTTCATCCTTTCTCCTCCTTCACAGAGATTTTCCAACTGATCCCATATTTCCTTGGCTGATGCACAAGCATCAACTTTTGAAAATATGTCATTGGGGATGGCCATTATTAAGAGTGATTTTGCTCTTTCATCCCCTGCTACCAGTTCCTTGTCTTCCTCACTCCAAAGTATTTCACTTTTGGAAGCTCGGGAGGCAGGGATAGCAGGTAGTTGGTCAGTTGCTGGAATTGTAGGTATTTCAGTCATTGGTATATGTGGACCCCTTTCAATGGATCTAAACAGAGCTCGGTCATGACCATTAAGGAAATTGACCATCCTGATTTTCCATTGAGGGTATTCCTCCCTGACCAGAGTCGGAGGTTTTGACATAGAACCAATATTGAAAGCATTATTCTAGGTTTGAAAGCTGGCCATATTTAGAAAAAAGAAGAAGAGCGATTGATTGTTTAAAAATAATTTATTCAATCTGCTCTGATACCAATTGTTGGACCCAGTATGGCCTTAACAACTTCTTTTTACGTAATATGGCAAGTGATTTCAGTATATATGAAAAAGATGTGCGGAAATGGAAATCAGACTTTCAAGAAACAAGACCTACAGAATTATCAAGTTTATATCACTTTGAAACAAATTAGTTTAACAAGGTGATTGTAAGATTATTATCTAATACAAATGAATCTTGATTTCTGTGGGTGAGAAGAGCAGTGGAGTTTGAGTGTTTGTATGTAAATGCTAAGCTTTAAACTCAAATATCTTCTGCCTCTCGAGCCTTCTATTTATAGACGGCTGTGGACATGAATAAACAATTGTTTATTCATGCAATAAGTCCTGCATAAAGTAGCAATTTGACATATTCATTGAATCCGTCGTTCAAGTTACATTTGTAATCATGAAAACCAATAATGTCATGCTTCGGTCATGGGTGGCAGGATAGAGTTGTGATTTTAGACAAGTGGGTTTTTCATCAGAATTTCTGATAAGCCACTTCATCAGAAATTCTGGTGAACAAATCATCAGAAAGTTTGATGATCAGAATTTGTCAGAAACTGATGATATTTCATCAGATCCATCAGAAACGACCTTCTCTGATAATCCAAATCAACTCTTTATTAACTTGAGATTCTTTGTAGTAGATACTTTGCTTTTTAGTTGTCCCAACTGTTTTTCTTCATCTTGTTGTGTTCTTCAGGACTGTTATCTTCTTCAGAGATCCAGGTGATTGAGATTTTCTTCAATACTTATAAATAAAGTTTCCTAACATGATAGAAACCAGATCTTGAACCAACACATCATCAAGAAAGAGTAGAAGGTCAGAACAAGCTCCGATTCCATCGGTTTTGAGTTCATTGAGTGTAAAAGAGTTGAAAGAAAGTTGGAAAACTATCTTTCAATCCTTTCAACCATGAATATGTGTAGATCTATGCGAAAACATTGTTAAATCTTATGGAAATCCTTCAGATCTGTGTTGTTCATGGTGGAGTGATGCCAAAACTTGAAGTTCATAAGAACCCCATGATGACATCACCTTAGAACACCTCAAATCCACTGATTTCACGGTTAAAAGTTAAGATTCAAAGGTGAAAAAGATGAAGAAGTGCGTGTAGATCATAGAAGTACAAGATTTAGGTTTAAAAGTTACAAGAATCGCGAGAAATCGAGAGAAAAGTGCACTTGAACGAGCTGTTCGAGCAGGAGAGCTGTCACATCACAAATGATGTGACATGTCACACCCTGGCTTTGCGGAAGCGTGGTTAATTTGGTGTGACTTCTTAATACCATAGCTTAACCATAACAAAGCTATATGAATAAAAACCATGCAAGATCATCCATTTAATTTAGTTTTAAAATCCAAAAACAACAACATTGTTTTAACGGGAACACACCCTAACAACCATAACCTTGTTCAACAAACATTACAAACTTAAACATAACATAAACATGGTTTAAGGACTGTGACTTGTCCAGGAAAGAGTCACATTCCCTAAACCCGGATGACCTCGTACTAGTGCAGCAGGAAAACGTGCCATACTGTGCCAGATCCTTTAATTCCCTGAAATACATGTAAGTTGAAAAATCAACAATAATGTTGAGCGAGTTCATGTGTAAGTGAGTAAATAAACCTTTGTATTTATCAAAATCCTGGTATGTAGCAAATAAGGAAAAAGAGATCACCAATGGTTTGCAAGGCCATTGATATGTGTGAAATGCAAGTAGGAAGGCTCAAACCTAGCAGATTTATGCGTCGGGTACAAAGTCATCCCGAGGTCCGTTATGCTGGGCCTGGGACTGGGCTCGCTACACCCAAATAGATCTATCGCTCCTGCCCCTCGGTCCTACCCTGAGGATTAATGACCTCAAGTTTCCGCCTACCCATTCACATGATCTAAATAGTAACCCTCCTTACGCTAACCATACCATGTATAAAGTATTCATCATCAAAGTAACATGTATTTCACCCCCGCAGTTTAGAAAACTGAAAATAGTTAAGAGAAAAGGGGGACATGAACTCACAACGGTGCGTCTCTACCAAGTATACTCCAAGTCAAGCAGCTGTGCAACGACCTACAAGTTCTAACTCTATTAGACGGACGGTCGTGCCTTAGCTTTATGGTTTAAGTTTTTGGGAAATAGTTAGACAACTATTTCATGTTTACATTTGGTAAATACTTGGTAGTGATTTTCCTTCCCAAGGATGGGGGATTTAATACATGTGTGTTCGTAATATATTATTAAGTCTCACTTAATATATATTTATTTCTAACTCCAAAATATAAATATTTTTCTCAAAAATATTATATTTTTACTTTACAAAATTTTCCCAAAATAATACTTTGTCAAATATACGCGTTCATAAATATTTCCGTAAAATGCGTAAGTTACGTTTTAACGATCGAGTGGTAATAGTAATTACCGGTGTAACTCATATGATTATCGTGAAAGCGTTCGTATTATTTTGGATTCGTTAACGTTCGATAATATTATTTTTACCCTAAAAATAATATTATATACTTCACAAAATAATCACAAATAATGTTGTGAAAATATATTTACTAAATATATATTTATCACGCTTAATTTTTGTGAAAATCCCACCTCCGATATTTTGTAAATAAAGTCGTGGCGAAATTTATATAATTTGAAAACATGTCAAAAAGTATTTCTAACACTTATGGTGAAAATAATTCTAAGTGTTAGGTTTTTGGAAAAATTTCGCCAGAGTTTCCTCTGTAACTGGAGGTGGCCACGCTTTCAAGCGTATCATTTTCTTTTACAAATCAATCCAACAATTTTCTTATTTAATCAAGCCAATATTCAACACAGCAAACTAGTTAATAAATATGTAAATCGCATAAATCACATGAACTTGTGATTTACTCAAAAATGCGAAGTAAATCTCATTACTTTTAGCGGATCTTAATATGAATTAGTCCGGTTTCGTAAAAACCCCGTTTTTATAGAAAGTCCGTCTTTACATCTTCTTGTAAATTTTACAAAAATAGTTATTTTGTCGAAACTTTGTGTTACACAAGTGTTTACACACTTGTGTGTTCTAAAAATCATTCTAGTTATCATAAGATCCGTCTTTAGAAAACATGATTTTCTTGTCACTCGGTCCTTTGAAAATATCACTTGTAGATCCGTAGATCTACTAGTTTTAAACACTATTTTACAAGTAAAAACACTTTTACACAAGTTCATGATTCGTGTGTGGTAGAGTTTCACCCTTTAACCCTTGTTTCTTTCAAAACAACCTTATGTCATGATCCATAATCATGACCAACCCGGGTTAAATGATGATCCGAGCTACCACAACATAGATCGGGTCCAAATATCCACACAAAATAAATACTACAATATTTACACACCATATGAGCTTTTAACCATCTTTATTTGTGTTTTTAGTAGACTTTGAAGTATCAACTTGTAAGATTTCGAGTTTTAATCGTTACACAACATATTAACCACTTCAAAATAGTTCGAGTAGGTGATTTAAGTAACATACCACTAGCTCGAGGCTAGGGAAGAATCTAAGCGCAAATAGGGTGGATAAAAGCAAGAGAATGAGGTCCTTCACCTTCCGTTTACACCAAACCTCCTTATACTTGATCCTTGATACTTGTGTGATGTTGGAATGTGATGAAGGAAGCTCGAAAAATTGATGGATATATATGGGAGTTCGGCCAAGAGTTGTAGAGCAAGAGAGAGAGTAGTTCTTGTGATGTTTATGGAATGTAAGATCATAATGTGTAACCCTTGATACTTATAGACAAATGTGAGGTTTTAATCCATTGGATTTAATGTCATATAGATACTAAACATCTTGATTAAATTAATAATATAGAAGACATGGCATGTCCCCCTAGTTGGGGCCGGTTAGTGAAGGGGAGGGGGGTGTTCTAGTCCCTTTTCAACTATTAGTTAGGTTATTAGTTAGGTTAAGTTAGTTAGTTAAATATTAACCCGGTTAGTTGTGTGTTGTGTTTTAAAGCGGGTGTTAGGGTATTCAGGGACCCTAACTGGCTCAGAAAAAGACAGATAATGTCAATGACTATAATTTTATGTTCCGGGTATAGTCCGGTTGTTCGGTTGGATAGTAATCCGTTAAAGTGCTTAACAAAGCTTTTAAGTGTCGTTAACACCATTTTTAGTGACACAACTTATTCCCGACACTTTGGAAAGTGTCTAGTAATATTTTTCTCATGTTTTGGCACTTTATTAGTGAGCTAAAAGCTGAATTGTTAATTAAAGTGCTGAGTTTTGTGCTTAGTGTACGTTTTAGGCACATCCAGTCATTGTAACTTATTCCTAGAGACGCAGTTCTACAACCCTTGTATCCCTACACTCACTATGGGTGTAGTAAAATATTTCTGGCTCATACAGGCCTTAGAGGCAGTGTCTGCCTGATGCTGGCTTTATCAGCATGTTCAATAGGTTATCCGTTCATAGTGCTACTGTGCTTTTATGCATCATGTTTGTCACTAGAGTTCAGTATGTAAAAAATGTAGTGACGGTAATTAAAGTATGATGCAGGTATATACAAGTATCAGAAATCAAGTAGCAGTTCATCAGTAATTTCAAGCAAGCACAGTAATTAAGCAGCAATTAATTATTAATTAAACCGTACGGATACCCGATTTAGTGAGGGTTGTCACATTCTCCCCCCGTTAGAAAAATTTCGTCCCGAAATTTTAAGTTCTGCTTCTAGTCACAGGGTTCTTGGGAAATAAGTGGGGGTATTTCTCTTTCATCCGGTCCTCACGTTCCCAGGTGTATTCAGGACCATGTCTGGCATTCCAACGAACCTTGACGAGCTTGACACTGCTCCGGCGGGTCTTGTTCACTTTCCAATCCGTAACCTCAACGGGTTCTTCAACGAAGTGGAGCGTGTCGTCAACATGAATTTCATCGGTAGGAATGACAACGGTATCTTGCGTTGGACTCTTCCTCAAATTTGATACGTGGAATGTATCGTGAACTCCATTCAGTTCGGCAGGTAGATCCAACTTGTATGCTACGGACCCAATTCTTTCCAGAATTCTGAACGGGCCAATATACCGTGGATTCAACTTCCCACACTTCCCGAAGCGTGCCACGCCCTTCCAGGGTGATACCTTCAACAAAACCATATCTTCTACCTCAAACTCCAGAGGTTTCCTCTTTCGATCCGCGTAAGCTTTCTGACGGTCACGAGCCGCACTGATGCGATCTCGGATCTGTGCAATCTTGTCTGTGGTTTCCTGGACCACATCAGGACCAACCAACTGTCTATCACCTGCGTCAGACCAACAAAGCGATGATCTGCACTTGCGGCCATAAAGAGCTTCGAATGGTGCAGCACCAATACTGGCGTGATAGTTGTTGTTGTATGAAAATTCGACCAAAGGCAAATGCTTATCCCAGCTACCGCCCAAATCCATAACACACGCTCTCAGCATGTCTTCCAAGGTCTGTATCGTCCGTTCGCTTTGCCCGTCGGTCTGCGGGTGAAACGCGGTGCTCATATTCAATTGCGAGCCAAAAGCTTCTTGGAAGGATTGCCAAATTCTTGAGACGAACCTTCCGTCTCTATCAGAGATGATTGAGAGAGGTACTCCATGGCGTGTAACAATTTCTCTCATGTAAATCTCGGCCAACTTGCTCGTATTATCCTTTTCTCTGATAGGTAAGAAGTGCGCTGACTTCGTCAATCGATCCACTATTACCCAAATAGTGTCATGGCCTTTTGGCGTTCTTGGCAACTTCGTAATAAAATCCATGGAGATTTGTTCCCACTTCCACTTGGGAATCTCTGGTTGTTGCAGAAGTCCTGAAGTCTTCTGGTATTCCGCTTTAACCTTAGCGCAAGTTAAACATTTGCTCACATAAACAGCCACATCGCCTTTCATCCTAGGCCACCAATAATAATCCTTAAGGTCCTGGTACATCTTATCCGCTCCAGGGTGGATAGAGTACCGCGACTTGTGAGCTTCATCGAAAATAACCTTCCTTAAACCTCCAAACAAAGGAACCCAAATCCTTTTCTCAAAACATAACGTTCCTTCCCCGTTTGGTACCAATAACTTCTCCATCCCACGGAGATATTCCTCTTCAAGGTTTCTTTCCTTGAGAGCTTCTTTCTGCGCGGCACGAATGCGCAAGGAAAGATCGGTCTGAATAATCATTTCCAAAGCCCTAACCCTTATGGGCTTGATCCTTTCTTTTCGACTTAGGGCATCGGCGACCACATTCGCCTTCCCTGGATGATACTTTATCTCGCAGTCGTAGTCATTCAACAGCTCTACCCATCGTCTTTGTCTCATATTCAACTCCTTCTGGTTGAATATATGTTGTAGACTCTTGTGATCTGTGAAAATTGTACACTTCGTACCATAAAGGTAGTGTCTCCAGATCTTTAATGCAAAAATCAATGCGCCTAGTTCTAAATCATGTGTGGTATAGTTCTTTTCATGTACCTTCAGCTGGCGTGACGCGTAAGCAATAACCTGTTGGCGTTGCATCAACACGCAACCCAATCCTTGACGCGCAGCATCGCAGTATACCACAAAATCTTCCGTACCTTCCGGTAGTGCTAAGATTGGCACATTGCAGAGCTTATCCTTCAATATCTGGAACGCTTCTTCCTGTTTGATTCCCCAATCAAACTTCTTATCTTTCTGCGTGAGGAGCGTCAATGGTTGAGCGATCTTTGAAAAATTCTCAATGAATCTTCGGTAATAACCAGCCAAACCTAAGAATTGCCGAATCTCAATTGGCGTCTTTGGCGTTTCCCAATTCTTGATCGCTTCGATCTTTGTGGGATCAACATGAATTCCATCTCCATTCACCACGTGTCCAAGGAATTGTACTTCTCAAAGCCAAAACTCGCACTTAGAGAACTTGGCATACAGCTGTTCTTTCTTCAGCAGCTCCAAAATGGCTCTTAAATGTTGTTCGTGCTCGGCCTTCGTCTTTGAATAAATCAAGATATCATCGATGAACACAATCACGAACTTATCCAAATACAGCTTGCAAACTCTATTCATCAAATCCATGAACACTACAGGTGCGTTTGTTAACCCAAACGGCATGACTAGAAACTCGTAGTGTCCATATCGAGTTCTGAAGGCGGTCTTCGGAATACTCTCCTCTTGTATCCTTAACTGATGGTATCCAGATCGAAGATCGATCTTGGAGTAAAAACTTGAACCTTGCAGTTGGTCGAATAGATCGTTGATTCTCGGCAGAGGGTATCTATTCTTGATCGTCAGCTTGTTCAACTCTCTGTAGTCAATGCAAATTCGAAAACTACCGTCCTTCTTCTTGACAAATAAGACCGGAGCTCCCCAAGGCGAGAAGCTTGGACGGATAAATCCCTTGTCTAACAACTCTTGAAGTTGTGTCGACATTTCTTGCATCTCAGAAGGGGCAAGTCTGTAAGGTGCCTTAGCCACAGGCGCGGCGCCTGGAACTAAATCGATGCGAAACTCCACTTGCCTCTGAGGCGGCAATCCAGGCAAGTCCTCTGGGAAGACTTCTGGATATTCCCTCACGACAGGGATGTCTTCGATCTTCGGTTCTTCAGCTTTCTTATCTACAATGTGTGCCAGAAAGACAGCACATCCCTTCTGTAAACATTTTCGCGCTTTGAGGCAGCTGATAATCCTTAACGGCGTATCACGCTTCTCTCCGTGAACCACAATGGTCTCACCATCTTCGGTTGGGATACGAACGACCTTTTCGTGACAAACTATTTCTGCCTTGTTGCTTGATAACCAATCCATTCCTACCACCACGTCGAAGCTTCCCAACTGGATTGGTAGTAGATCCAGAGCAAACTCACGCTCTCCCAATTCGATCACACAACCTCGGATAACTTCGTTGGCTTCTACTAACTTTCCATTAGCCAATTCGATCGAGTACGGAATGTCTAACTTACTAGCGGCTAAACCAAGCATATTCTTAAACTCTAACGACACGAAGCTATAATCGGCGCCAGTATCAAATAATACGGATGCATAGCGTTGGTTTACAGGGAACGTACCAGTAACAACGTTGGGATCCTGGCGCGCTTCCCCCGCTTCTATGTTGAAAACCCTTCCGCGGGCTTGGTTTAACTCCGGGCAGTTCCTCTTGTAATGCCCAAGATCACCACAGTTGAAGCATCTGGGCCTTTGCCCATTTCCACCAGCATTTCCAGCTTGATTATTCCTCTGGTTACGATTCACAGCGCCCGCTTGATTAGCATTGTTGACTCTATTTCCATCACCTCCATTGTTCCCTTGTGGGCGATTTCCATTTCCGCCTCGGTTGGTGTTTCTGTTTCCGAATCCTCCCTGGCCTCTCTGGCCAGCTGATGTGTGTAAAATGCAACATATAAATCACATCAATTAAGGCATAAAACTAACCCTTTTTAAGTACTAATGTTGGAAAAAGAGTGTTTTTGTCTTCCTTTTGTATTTTCAGGATGAAATGAGCTCAAATTCACAAAAGAAGCAAAAAGACAACTAATTCTAGCATAAATACAAGGAAAGGAATAAAAGTAGACTGCCCGGACCCTCAACGGCATCCTCCAAAGCAAAGAAGAGAAAACAGAAGCCTGAACACGCCCCGTGCTCAACCAGCAGGGGGCCGTGCTCAAGAAGCAGCATAAAAGACAAACTTGTAGAAGCTTCTATTGCCCACCACGGGGCCGTGTCCAGTGAGCACGGGGGCGTGGTGAAAGTACAGCAGGCGCATTAATTGTAATTGCGAATTACAATTAATGAGGAGAGAGAGTGTCAGACGGGCACGGGGGCGTGTCCAGCGGACACGGGGCCGTGCCCAGCCTTCTGTTCAGCCTATAAATAGGAGTGCTTGGTTTCATTCCATCTCATCCCTTGGCACACCACCTCTCTCACACTTCATCCACCACCCACCACCACCATAACACCATCATCCACCACCATCATCCATTGTCCATCGTAGAGTGTGTGAGTCATCTCGGGATCCAAGATTGATAGTAAGAGTTCTTGACAATCAAGGCCATGTTTGCCTAAGTCTCTTACATCACTTGGTGAAGACAAGTGTTTAGTATAATACTTTTTATTTTTAATCTTTTGCACTTTTTATTTGGTTTTGTATTAATGATTTTAATAACTAGTTGCTTATGTTGAAGGTGATCTTTCCTTATCGTTTGTCCGTGGTGTCTTGGCATTATTTTACTATCTATATAAAATAAAAGATTTTCACCATTCATATCTCCACGGTCTATATGGAGGTATGTTGGCTACCTGGTCGGGGGTTAAGGGAACGGTTTGGTAAGGGTCTTGCCCTTGTTCAGCGTTTAGAGGTCCTGCTTGGGACCTGCGTCAAATTTAGTAGGATCTCCTTCAATGCCCATAGGTATTGGATGGCGGGGATCCAAACTCTTTGACCCCCTCATAAGTTAACTACTATTAATACTATAACCCGGCTATTTAGGACTGTATCCCTGCTGACTCAGACTACTTAGCCGAGGGTAACGTCACCGCCAAAAGCGGGGCCTACCATAATTTGCATTAATAACTTAATTCATTATCTTCCAATAATCCGACCCTTTAGGATTGTATCCTTGCTGACTCAAACTACTGGGTTGAGGGTAACGTCGCCTTCAAATGAGGGGCCTACTACAATAACTAAGATAATCTCTTAAACAAGTGCAAAAGTGCGAAAATAATCAAAGGTTATACTAATACACGAGTCGGATCCAAGTGATTCATCTTGTCTATCTGTTTTTATTTTATTTTATTTTTCAGCATTTAGTTAGTTTTTATTTTCTTAGTTTAAAAACATTTTTCTCACTTTTTGATTTGATTAGACGTTGAGGATAAACCGGTATTAAAAGCTCTTGTGTCCTTGGACGACCTCGGTATCTTACCAACACTATACTACGTCCACGATGGGTGCACTTGCCCATATGTGTGTTTAGTGTTAGTGAATATCGTGTTTTATAAATTTAAAACTTGGCTAAAAGTGTAAAAAGGGCTTAAAAATATACATCAAAAATATATACACACTGACACGCATCAAGTTTTTGGCGCCGTTGCCGGGGACACAAGGATTTTAAGAAAGTTAGGAATCAACGGCCTAATCATATTTTTATTTTTCTTTTTAATTTTTAGGATTTTCTTAGTTTTTCAGCTTCTGCAGAGCTCAGCACGGGCCGTGCCTGGTCGGACACGGGCCGTGCCCAGCATCGTTACTGGCAGTTTTTAGTTTTCCAGGTTACAGAAGGCTGACCACGGGGCCGTGTTGGTGCAACACGGGGCCGTGTCCAACTTCCAGTAACTGGGATCTGGAAAACATTAACTGTAACTCCGACCACGGGCCGTGTTCGCTGAACACGGGGCCGTGGTGAACCTTCTGATCAGCATTCTTTTCTGTTTTTATTGCAGGACTTGGAACCCGACGCCAATCTTACATAGTGTATGAGCTCCAGTTCTAATAAGGACATAAAGGAACCTCTAGAAGAACCCGAACGCTTTCTCAGAAAAAGATTAAAAGCTAAAAATCAAGAGAAGGTTTCGGGTGATCCACCTCGAATGGCGGACCAACGTACCCTCATGGATTATCTACGACCTACCGTAGGTAACCTAGGCGCCGCTATCAATGCTCCGAATGTCGAAGCTAATAACTTCGAACTTCAGCCGCATTTGATACAAATGCTCCAAAACTCCGCAACCTTCCACGGGCTTGCGGACGAGGATCCCCATCTACATATCACCAATTTCTTAGAAATATGTGATACCTTTCGGATCAACGGAGCATCAAATGACGTCATCCGCCTCCGTATGTTTCCTTTCTCACTGAAAGACCGAGCGAAAGCTTGGCTCAACGCCCTCCCAGCTGGATCGGTAAACACCTGGGATGAACTAGCCCAAAAATTTCTATATAAGTATTTCCCTCCCGCTAAAACTGCTAAATTAATGACTGAAATTAATACATATTCACAAGAGGACGGGGAATCCTTATATGAAACTTGGGAAAGGTTCAAGGAGTTATTACGCAAGTGTCCGCATCACGGCCTTGCGATATGGCAACAAGTATCCACTTTCTATAATGGATTGTTGCCACACACAAGGCAGACACTTGATTCTAGCTCCGGGGGACTTTTAGGTAATCAACGCCCGCACGAAATATATAATCAAATTGAGGAAATTGCTCAAACCAATTTTCAATGGCACACCCCCCGGGGGAATAAATCTATTGCCCCAGGCGCCCATAAGGTCGATGAAAGCACTTCTTTACAAGCCCAAATCGAGGCCCTTTCTTCGAAAATAAAAAAAATGGAAATGACAAAAACAGTCTCGGTTATGGCTTGTGAAGGGTGTGGTGGGTCACATGAAAATTGGAGTTGTATGAAAGAAACGGACGATCAACAAGAAATGGTAAACTACATTGATAATAGACCTAGGTCGTCAGGTCCCCCAACGGGAACTTACAACCAAGGATGGCGAAACCACCCAAACCTTGGTTGGAGAGAACCTGGCAATAGTAGTAACCAACAAACCCAAGAAACAAACTTTCAACAACCAAGAAATGAGTCACAAAATTTCACTCAACAACAAAGTGGAAGAGAAAGGCTTGAAGATACTGTATCTCGCCTCATCTCCGACACTGAAAAGAAAAACTAGGAAAGATTTCTACAATTGGAATCAAATTTTAGAAATCAACAAGCTAGTATTCAAAACATAGAAAAACAATTAAATCAAATAGCTCAAAATTTTGTCGAGAGACCGCAAGGCGCATTACCTAGTAATACCGAAACAAACCCAAAAGCGCAAGTTCACCTCATCACACTACGAAACCGCACCGTAGGGCCTGCAGAAGTGCCGCCGCCAACCGAAGAAACAATACCCACACCTCTGCAGGAGAAGAACTCCCCTCCATCACCAGAGCTTACCAAAGCTCCTCGCGTTCCGTACCCCGGTAGGTTAATTCGTCAAAAGACCAATGAGCAATTCGCAAAATTCGAAAGTCTATTAAAACAATTGCATGTCAATATTCCTTTTATCGATGTCCTAACCCAAATGCCCAAATACTCTAAATTCATGAGGGACTTCCTTACGCATAAAAAGAAAATTGAAAATTTGCAATTAGTCAATTTAGGCGAAGAATGCTCTGCACTCGTACTCAATAAACTTCCCCAAAAGAAAATCGATCCCGGAAGCTTCACGATTCCCTGTTCAATAGGGGAATCCCCCGTTCGTAATGCTCTAGCCGACCTTGGGGCTAGCATTAACCTCATGCCCTCATCTATGTTTAAAAGACTCGGCTTGGGAACCACGAGTCCCACAAAAATGAGCATACAACTCGCTGATCGTTCCGTCAAATTTCCACAGGGTGTCATCGAAAACGTTTTGGTAAAGGTAAGCAGATTCGTCTATCCAGCCGACTTTGTCATACTAGATGATGTGCGTGAAGTGTGTTATATTTTTTTATGAGTATTTAAGCCCCTTTTAACACTTTTAGCCAAGTTTTAAATTTATAAAACACGATATTTACTAACACTAAACACACATATGGGCAAGTGCACCCATCGTGGACGTAGTATAGTGTTGGTAAGATACCGAGGTCGTCCAAGGACACAAGAGCTTTTAATACCGGTTTATCCTCAACGTCTAATCAAATCAAAAGGTTAGAAAAATGTTTTAAACTAAGAAAATAAAAAAACTAACTAAATGCTGAAAATAAAAATAAAATAAAAACAGATAGACAAGATGAATCACTTGGATCCGACACGTGTATTAGTATAACCTTTGATTATTTTTGCACTTTTGCACTTGTTTAAGAGATTATCTTAGTTATTGTAGTAGGCCCCTCTTTTGAAGGCGACGTTACCCTCAACCCAGTAGTTTGAGTCAGCAAGGATACAATCCT
The DNA here is from genome assembly GCF_002127325.2 of Helianthus annuus. Lineage (NCBI taxonomy): Eukaryota > Viridiplantae > Streptophyta > Magnoliopsida > Asterales > Asteraceae > Helianthus > Helianthus annuus. Next base: position 6,032,850 of record NC_035446.2, on the reverse strand, counting down.
AAAGGGTCGGATTATTGAAAGATAATGAATTAAGTTATTAATGCAAATTGTGGTAGGCCCCGCTTCTGGCGGTGACGTTACCCTCGGCTAAGTAGTCTGAGTCAGCAGGGATACAGTCCTAAATAGCCGGGTTATAGTATTAATAGTAGTTAACTTATGAGGGGGTTAAAGAGTTTGGATCCCCGCCATCCAATACCTATGGGCATTGAAGGAGATCCTACTAAATTTGACCCAGGTCCCAAGCAGGACCTCTAAACGCTGAACAAGGGCAAGACCCTTACCAAACCGTTCCCTTAACCCCCGACCAGGTAGCCAACATACCTCCATATAGACCGTGGAGATATGAATGGTGAAAATCTTTTATTTTATATAGACAGTAAAATAATGCCAAGACACCACGGACAAACGATAAGGAAAGATCACCTTCAACATAAGTAACTAGTTATTAAAGTCATTAATACAAAACCAAATAAAAAGTGCAAAAGATTAAAAATAAAAAGTATTATACTAAACACTTGTCTTCACCAAGTGATGTAAGAGACTTAGGCAAACATGGCCTTGATTGTCAAGAACTCTTACGATCAATCTTGGATCCCGAGACGACTCACACACTCTATGATGGACAATGGATGATGGTGGTGGATGATGGTGTTATGGTGGTGGTGGGTGGTGGATGAAGTGTGAGAGAGGTGGTGTGCCAAGGGATGAGAGAGAATGAAGCCAAGCTCCTCTATTTATAGGCTGAACAGAAGGCTGGACACGGCCCCGTGCCCGTCTGACATTCTCTCACTTCATTAATTGTAATTGCGAATTACAATTAATGCGCCTGGTGTACTTTCACCACGCCCCCGTGCTCGCTGGACACGGCCCCGTGGTGGGCAATAGAAGCTTCTACTGGTTTGTCTTTTCTGCTGCTTCCTGGGCACGCCCCCGTGTTCGCTGGACACGGGGCGTGTTCAGACTCTGTTTCTTCTCCTTTACCTTGGGAGATGCCGTTGAGGGTCCGGGCAGTCCACTTTTGTTCCTTTTCTTGTATTTATGGTAGAATTAACTATCTTTTTGCTTCTTTTGTGATTTTGAGCTCATTTCATCCTGAAAATACAAAAGGAAGACAAAAACACTCTTTTTCCAACATTAGTACTTAAAAAGGGTTAGTTTTATGCCTTAATTGATGTGATTTATATGTTGCATTTTACACACATCAAATACCCCCACACTTGAACTTTTGCTTGTCCTCAAGCAAAACTCTTTAAATGTGGCTTACACTCCCAAATGGAATAGGTAGAAGAGAAGTTTTTTTTTTTTTTTTAGCTTGTCCTAGAGTGTCGGGAATCCAAGGTTTTTATAGGTTTTATTTTTATTTATTTACAATCCTATTCGTTATGATTTATTTTGAACTTTTCATAAGATGAATTACTTATTTGGGCATAGCATGCCTTATTAAAATTCCATATATATACAAGTTCACATACCTCACGGGAGATCACTCAACACTCGGCCGAAGGTGTATATTTTAGTGAATCACTCGAGAGCGGCACGGAACTTACGTCTTCCATAGGCTTGCCAAGCAATCAATCCTCCTCCTTTTTAACTTTTTACCTTTGTAAATATCAAGAGGACTTTTGGGGTGAAGGCTTGGGTTTAAAGGTGGGTGGTTGGTTAGTGGTTAGTAAAAAGGGCGAAAATCGTAACAAGCGTCGGTTTTCGTGAAGTACCTTGTTTTTAGTGACTTTTTATTTTGAAGTATTTCTCCAAACAAGCTTTTGTAGCTTTTGTTTGTTTTTGACTTCATCATCATCATTTTTTTTAAACGTCACATAAAAAGGTGAGTTTACGAAAAAGCGAACTTGTTACTAAAATAAATAAACAAATTAAAAAGGTTTTTTGGTGGGTAAAAATGGTTTTGGGGTAATGAAATGAAAGGTTTAGGCTCAAAGGGGCTATCTAGGGGGATTTTGGGTAGGTAAAAAAATGAAAAATAATGGTTTTGAAAGAAAAATGGTTAGTCCTAATGCCTCCATCATTTACTTACTTGGGTTTAAGTTGGTAAGGACCGAGAATGTATCGTCGTGGCAAGTTCTAGATTTGTAAAGACCGAGCGGCTATTCACACAAGAAACGAAAAATGAGCATTTAATCTAAATATGTGTATTTTTATGCTCAATAAAGGCTCAAAACTCACTTTTGTGGGAATGGGTTTTTAATGTGACCAAGCATATATAATCGAATTTTTAACTAGACTTGTTATACCGTTTCATAATTTTCTTATGTTGGTTCTTTTTTTATCACGACGCTATCGGTTGTAAACTTGTAAAAATATAACCTTTTTAGAACTTGTTATTCCCAACTTAAACTAAGACAAGTAAATAAAAAAAATGAAAAATTTTTTGAAAAAATTTGGGGTGTTTAGCGGTTCCAATAGAGTTTTGTGTAAGGCTTGTGTTTAGGATTTTGCAAAATTTCAAGGTTTTAGCATCCCCCCCACACTTAAATTACACATTGTCCTCAATGTGTCCAAAAATAATGTTTTTGGTTGATTAGAATGTGTAAAAGTGGATTTAAAAGCAAAGGTTTATGTTACTGGCAGGCTGGACACGGCCCCGTGCCCATTGGACACGACCCCGTGGTGAACTGCCAGTAACGATAACTTACAGAAGGTGAACACGGGGGCGTGTCGGCTGGACACGACCTCGTGTCTGGCAAAAAATTGCAGGTCAGTAGCCAAACAGCAGATCTGGGAGATGAACACGGGGGCGTGTCGGCTGGACACGTCCCCGTGTGGACAGTCTGTTAGCCTGAAAAATAGGTTTTGTCTCCCGGTTTCTCCATCATGGGGCTGCAAGTGCTAATGTTTAGCACTCTAACCCTTGCATTGCACCTGTTTAAACACTAAATACCAACCAAACAAGCACAAACCATCCTAAATTACCATCGTCAAGCATCATCCAAACATAAAGTAAAAATAAAACAAAGATAAAAAGTAGTTAGAGAAAGTAAATTGTTCGACAAATGGCACGCAGGCCATGAATTGTTTGATAGATAGAAGGGCACTTAAACCTGTGGGCTCATCACCAACCAGCCCCTTGTTCCTCCAAGCCTCCTACTCCATGTCTTCATCACTACCATCACCTCCACCCCCGTGCCTCGCCATGTACTCCCGGATGCTACCGATATCATCTTGTATATCGTTAATGTTGCGTTCGATAGCTCCAACCCGGAGGTGTGTGTTGTTGGCGAGATTGTAGGTGTTCCTTGTGCACATGAGGTTTTCCTGCAAAAGATCATGTAAACTTTGAAAGTTAGGAAAACCACCTCCTTGAGAGGAGGATTGGCCCGCATCGCCTTGGGGTGGGTACTGAAAATGGGGAGGTGGTGCATGAAGAACTAGAGCCTCCTGCGGGTTCCATGCGTAGCATTGCGTCCTTTGAAAGCTCACCGTCCCATCCTCCGCTTCATAAAGCAAGTTCATGGCTCGGAAAATGTGGTAATCAACCCGTCCTGACCATGGACTCCTTTCGAAGGACCTTGGGATATTCGTGAAGTGCTTGAAAAGACGGTACACCCATCCTCCGAAAAAGATTGGTGTAGGAGCATGAGCAAGGCGGTTCAAGTGCATGTTTCGCAGTAGGAGGTAAGGAACATCGAGAGACTTCTGGTTATGGATGCAGTGAAGGACAACCAAATCTTTCAACCCAACAACGCCACTACTGTCATGGCGTTGGTTCAGCGAGTACGTGAGGAGCCTGTGGATGTAGCGGTATAACGGGTCCCTCAGTTTGGTGCTTTTGGTGCTGCTTGGGTTGTAGATTCCTTCACCTATTTGAGCCCATGCGGCTTGGCATTCAGTTGCATCCAAGTCTCGTAATCCTCCTGTATTCTCTTCACTCCCCGCTTCCTCTTCACTATATAGCCCAATGATGGCTCCAAACTGTGCCATGGAGGTTCTAAATGTGGTCCCTCCACATCGAAACTCGACCGCCTCATGGTCAAACGGTTCGCGCCTCGAGTTGAAAATGAAGGTGCTGTAGAACTCCATCGTGCATTGATGCACCGACCGTAGTCGGGTGGTCAATGCGACATGCAGTGGACCCCTCACAATGTTGTTGAAGCGGTCAAGTTGGTTCACCATGGTTAGCAAATCAGTACACGCCCGCCTTGGGTACTCTTCCGGTCTTGTTTGTAGAACCTCGTACCGTGCCCTAGCGTCCAGTTCATTTGCGTTAAACCTTGTGAATTTCGACATCTGAAAAGAATACATAAAAAGTTAGTACGAAACAAGGAAAATCAGAGTGAAACTGCAAACAGTGGGCTGGACACGGCCCCGTGTTCAGCGGACACGACCCCGTGTCCAGGCGTCTGTAACCCAAAAATTCCATTTTTCGCCCCGGTTTCGAAAACCTGAAAATTTTTAGCCCAACAGTGGCGGTTTCCCCCGAAAATGAAACCCTAAGTGTCATTTTTCCCAAAACAAACCGTTTATCCTTTCAATTTCGTGTTTTTCGGTTTAAGAACAAGGGTTTGGGGTTTTATTTGGAAATCGGACAAATCTATCAACAATACATGCCTAGTTACTTTCTACTACTCTAATCTAAACTACTACTAACAAATTTCATCAAAAATTTTGAGTTCGATCCGGATGAACATGAAGAACCCTAGATTTTTCCCCAATTTTTGATGTTTTAACTACATGCAAGTAACTAATCTAACTACTAATGAAGATAGAATCATACCTTGACGTTGTTAGATTCGGTGGTGACGTTGAAAAACTACAGAAAATCGCCTTAAACCAGAGAGTTTTCGGCTAAACGGGGCGTGTGGAATGGTGTAACTGATAGGAAAAGAGGGTTTTATCCCGACAGTTGCCTCGACACGGCCCCGTGTCCAGCGGACACGGCCCCGTGCCGGGCAAAGTTTTTGAAAAATATATTTTTTTTTGTGCTCGTGTGCATGCCCCTTATTTCCGAAAAATGGTTAGACGATTTACCGGTTTTTTAAACGTACACTTACCTGTAACATGTCGGGTATGAGTTTATTCGTTAACCGTCTGAAGTGAGATCTCCTCTTCCTCATCCTCAATGGATCCTCGGTAGAGTTTCAGCCGTTGGCCATTGACTTTAAATGGTGTCCCATTTCGAGTTTTAATCTCTACTGCACCGTGTGGAAAAACATGGGTGACGGAAAAAGGTCCTGACCACCTAGATTTTAACTTACCAGGAAATAATCGAAGTCGTGAATTAAACAATAGAACTTGGTCTCCAACCCGAAATTCATTAGATTTAATATATTTATCATGCAAATTTTTCATTCTTTCTTTATAAATTTCGGAGTTAGAATATGCATAATTCCTAAGTTCGTCTAATTCGTTTATTTGACAAAATCGATTTTTACCGGCATTTTCCAAATCTAAGTTTACGTTTTTTATTGCCCAGTAGGCTTTGTGAGCTATTTCTACTGGCAAGTGACAACTTTTTCCATAGACGAGTTTATATGGGGTTGTGCCTATAGTGGTTTTATAAGCAGTTCGAAAAGCCCATAAAGCGTCGTCTAATTTGTCGGCCCATTCTTTTTTATTTATTCCTACGGTTTTTTCAAGTATTCGTTTTAAACCTCGATTAGTCACTTCGGCTTGCCCATTTGTTTGAGGATGATATGCCGTTGAGACCCGGTGATAGACCCCATACCTTGTTAATATTTTTTCGAGTTGATGATTGCAAAAATGGGTACCTCTATCACTTATCAAAGCCTTTGGTGTCCCGAAACGAGAGAACAACTTTTTCAGAAATTTTACCACTACTCTTCCATCATTTGTTGGAAGAGCCTCGGCCTCTGCCCATTTAGACAAGTAATCGACTGCCACAAGTATATATTTGTTTCCCTTTGAAGGTGGGAAAGGTCCCATGAAATCGAGTCCCCACACATCAAAGATTTCACAGACGAGAATGCCATTTTGAGGCATCTCGTTTTTGGAAGAAATATTACCTGTTCTTTGGCTGGCATCGCATGTCTTTACAAGGTTTTGTGCATCCTTGTAAATGGTCGGCCAGTAAAATCCTGAATCAAATACCTTTCGTGCGGTACTTGCGGCACCATGATGTCCTCCGTATGGACCTTCATGACAATGATGGAGAATTCTTCGTGCTTCATTACCATAGACACACCTTCGGATGAGCTGGTCGGCACACATTTTGAAAAGATAGGGGTCTTCCCAAAAGTAATGCTTTACATCAGCAAAGAATTTTTTTCTTTGATGATGTGGCCATCCTTTGGTGACTATACCGCTAGCTAAGAAATTAGCGTAGTCGGCATACCATGGTTCTTGTCTACTTTCCATCATTTCCAAGGATTCCGTGGGAAATTTCTCGTTGATTTGCTTGTCTCTGGTTGTCTCCAAAGTTGGGTCTTCTAAGCGTGAGAGATGATCTGCAGCAGTGTTTTCTGCTCCTCTTTTGTCCTTGATTTCAATGTCAAATTCTTGGAGGAGTAGAATCCATCTTATCAAACGGGGTTTTGCGTCTTGCTTCTTGAAGAGGTACCTGATGGCTGCATGGTCTGTATAGACTATTGTTTTAGAAAGAACAAGATAAGAACGAAATTTATCAAAAGCAAATACCACCGCTAGTAATTCTTTTTCTGTAGTTGTATAATTTTCTTGCGCATCATTAAGAGTTTTACTAGCATAATAAATTGGGTGGAAATATTTTTCTTTTCTTTGTCCCAAGACTGCTCCAACAGCGAAGTCACTTGCATCGCACATGATTTCGAAAGGAAATTTCCAATCTGGCGCTATCATGATAGGTGCATTGACTAGCATTTCCTTGAGGGTTAGAAATGCTTGATTGCATTCCTTGTCAAAGATGAAGGGTGCATCTTTTTCAAGTAATTTTGTTAGAGGCCTTGAAATTTTTGAAAAGTCCTTGATAAACCTTCTATAAAATCCGGCATGTCCTAGGAAACTTCTGATTGCTCGCACGGAGGATGGAGGAGGTAATCGAGAAATGGTCTCTATTTTTGCTCGATCAACTTCCATTCCTTCGCTTGAGATTTTGTGACCGAGTACTATTCCCTCTGTTACCATGAAATGGCATTTTTCCCAGTTAAGGGCGAGGTTAGTTTCCTCACATCGGGATAGCATTCGTTCAAGATTATCGAGGCATTGGTCATATGAGTCTCCAAAGATGGAAAAGTCATCCATGAAGACTTCCATTGTCTTTTCGATCATATCATGGAAAATGGCGACCATACAACGTTGGAATGTTGCAGGCGCATTACATAGACCGAATGGCATGCGTCAATATGCAAAAGTTCCGTAGGGACATGTGAAAGTTGTTTTCTCTTGGTCTTCTGGTGCTATCGATATTTGAAAGTAACCTGAAAAACCATCTAAGAAACAATAAAATTTATGACCGGATAATCTTTCTAACATTTGATCAATGAAGGGCAAAGGAAAGTGGTCTTTCCTAGTCGCTTCATTTAATCGCCTATAATCTATACAGACTCTCCATCCTGTGACGGTTCTCGTTGGTATTAATTCGTTTTTCTCATTAGTTATTACCGTCATACCTCCTTTCTTTGGGACTACTTGAACGGGACTTACCCACGGGCTATCGGAGATAGGGTAGATTAGTCCGGCGTCGAGTAGTTTGATGACTTCATTCTTAACCACTTCTTGAACATTGGGGTTCACTCTTCGTTGTGGTTGAATTACCGTCTTGTAGTCATCATTCATTAAAATTTTGTGCGTGCACATGGAAGGGCTTATTCCTTTAATATCTACAAGCTTCCAAGCGATCGCGTTTTTGTGTTTTTTAAGTAGGTTAACTAATTTCTCTTTTTCTATATTACTTAATTTAGATGAAATAATTACGGGTAAACTACCTTCTTTGCCTAGAAAAGCATATTCCAAACCTTTAGGAAGTTCTTTGAGCTCAATGGGTGGGTCTTTAGAAGACACCTTATTTTGTGGCTCATCTAGATCAAGAACCTTAAAGGTTTGTTCTATGGCTATCTCTTCCTCGACAAAGTGGTCCTCTTCGTTGGTTGTATCGGGTGGTTCAACTTCATCTTCAATTAGGGGGTCATTGTTGCCAAAAGGATATTTCATTGAGCGCTCAAGATCTATGCTCCTTTTGAATGCCCCTAATTGAAGAGGTAGATTGTTGAATTTCCGGTTTTTCAAAGCTCTATGAGTTTGTACAAAAGGTTTTCCCAAGACTAAGGGGGCGTCATCTAGGATGACGAAGTCGGTTGGGATTACCATTTGATTTGTTTGAACCAAAACATCTTCAACTACACCGATTGATTTTATTACTTTCCGATTGGATAGAAAAATGGGTATTTGAAGTGGAGCAAAATCACTAATACTTAATTTTTCGAAAATGTAGTTAGGCATTATGTTAACACAAAGATCTTTATCAATGGTGATATTACTAATAAATGAATTTTGAAAGAAACATGGAACCGGTGTAATGTTAATTTCAAAAGGATCTTCTTTTATTAGCGAGGTTTGATCATTAGTTAACTTAACACTTACTAAGTCTTTGATTTTAGCACTAGTGTTTAACTCTTTTAAAAACTTAGCATGAGGGGTTATTAAACAATGATTTTCGAAAGTAGGTGACAAGAGGTTAATTTCTTCAAAATTAGACTCTTCTTGAATTTTAACATTATCGGACTCACCATTTTCGTTGTTTAACTCATGTGTCGGTTTTTCACTTTCTTGTTCTTCCATTTTTACACTTTCAACTATCTTTACGTTATTAACATTTTTTAACTCTTCTCTTGCGCGGGACTCCTCTTCCCTTGCGCGAGATTCTTTTATGCAACGTTCAATAGTTTTAATGTGTTCTAATATCCTATTAGTTACTTCGGTGAGATTGAAAGAATTTGGATCCTCAAAGCTTGAATCCGGTTGCTCGATCCTTGGTTCCTCATAATACTCATATGAAGTAGATGGTTCACACCATTGTTCTTCACTGTAAGTATATGATGGATAAGGGTCGAAACTTTGTTCTTCATAGTACTCATATGAGGTGGGTTGTTCACGCCATGGTTCCTCATAGTAAGAGTATGAAGATGGTGGCTCATATCTTGAATCTCCAAAGTATGAGTATGAAGGCTCATACCTTGGTTCATCAAAATATGAGTATGAGGGAGGAGGTTCATACCTTTGGTCTTCATAGGATGTGTATGAAGTTGATGGCTCGTACCTGGGCTCCTCATAGTAGTTGTATGAATTGGATGGTTGATATGAAGTATTATATTGAACCGAGCGTGCGTTACGACAATTAGTGCAATAATTACCCCTATAATCATCCTCATCATAGGTGTAGTTGTAACCTCTTGAGTATTGATCCATAAGAATCACTCAACAGATCACAACTGAGTCTCGGGACCAGAAAACAAAAATAAAGACGGAAACAGAAGCTGGACACGGCCCCGTGTTGAGTGAACACGGCCCCGTGTTCAGGGACTGTATCTGGGCGTTTTAATTAAAGTTACTGGTCACATTGAGCACGGGGGCGTGTTCAGTGAGCACGGCCCCGTGTTCAGACTCTGTATCTGGGTATCTACTCTAAAAATATGCAGCACGGGGGCGTGTTCAGCGAGCACGGCCCCGTGTTCAGGCTACTGTAAATGCAAAACTAAACTAAAATGCAGAAAAATGCGCGCGTTTTAAAAAAAAAATTTGAAAAACTGATTAGGCCGTGGATTTTAAGCTTTCTTAAAATCCTTGTGTCCCCGGCAGCGGCGCCAAAAACTTGATGTGCGTGAAGTGTGTTATATTTTTGATGAGTATTTAAGCCCCTTTTTACACTTTTAGCCAAGTTTTAAATTTATAAAACACGATATTTACTAACACTAAACACACATATGGGCAAGTGCACCCATCGTGGACGTAGTATAGTGTTGGTAAGATACCGAGGTCGTCCAAGGACACAAGAGCTTTTAATACCGGTTTATCCTCAACGTCTAATCAAATCAAAAGGTTAGAAAAATGTTTTAAACTAAGAAAATAAAAAAAACTAACTAAATGCTGAAAATAAAAATAAAATAAAAACAGATAGACAAGATGAATCACTTGGATCCGACACGTGTATTAGTATAACCTTTGATTATTTTCGCACTTTTGCACTTGTTTAAGAGATTATCTTAGTTATTGTAGTAGGCCCCTCTTTTGAAGGAGACGTTACCCTCAACCCAGTAGTTTGAGTCAGCAAGGATACAATCCTAAAGGGTCGGATTATTGAAAGATAATGAATTAAGTTATTAATGCAAATTGTGGTAGGCCCCGCTTCTGGCGGTGACGTTACCCTCGGCTAAGTAGTCTGAGTCAGCAGGGATACAGTCCTAAATAGCCGGGTTATAGTATTAATAGTAGTTAACTTATGAGGGGGTCAAAGAGTTTGGATCCCCGCCATCCAATACCTATGGGCATTGAAGGAGATCCTACTAAATTTGACCCAGGTCCCAAGCAGGACCTCTAAACGCTGAACAAGGGCAAGACCCTTACCAAACCATTCCCTTAACCCCCGACCAGGTAGCCAACATACCTCCATATAGACCGTGGAGATATGAATGGTGAAAATCTTTTATTTTATATAGACAGTAAAATAATGCCAAGACACCACGGACAAACGATAAGGAAAGATCACCTTCAACATAAGTAACTAGTTATTAAAGTCATTAATACAAAACCAAATAAAAAGTGCAAAAGATTAAAAATAAAAAGTATTATACTAAACACTTGTCTTCACCAAGTGATGTAAGAGACTTAGGAAAACATGGCCTTGATTGTCAAGAACTCTTACGATCAATCTTGGATCCCGAGACGACTCACACACTCTATGATGGACAATGGATGATGGTGGTGGATGATGGTGTTATGGTGGTGGTGGGTGGTGGATGAAGTGTGAGAGAGGTGGTGTGCCAAGGGATGAGAGAGAATGAAGCCAAGCTCCTCTATTTATAGGCTGAACAGAAGGCTGGACACGGCCCCGTGTCCGCTGGACACGGCCCCGTGCCCGTCTGACATTCTCTCACTTCATTAATTGTAATTGCGAATTACAATTAATGCGCCTGCTGTACTTTCACCACGCCCCCGTGCTCGCTGGACACGGCCCCGTGGTGGGCAATGGAAGCTTCTACTGGTTTGTCTTTTCTGCTGCTTCCTGGGCACGCCCTCGTGTTCGCTGGACACGGGGCGTGTTCAGACTCTGTTTCTTCTCCTTTGCCTTGGGAGATGCCGTTGAGGGTCCGGGCAGTCCACTTTTGTTCCTTTTCTTGTATTTATGGTAGAATTAGCTGTCTTTTTGCTTCTTTTGTGATTTTGAGCTCATTTCATCCTGAAAATACAAAAGGAAGACAAAAACACTCTTTTTCCAACATTAGTACTTAAAAAGGGTTAGTTTTATGCCTTAATTGATGTGATTTATATGTTGCATTTTACACACATCACTAGATATGGAAGAAGACACAGAGGTTCCCCTCATACTAGGAAGACCCTTTCTTGCCACCGCCCAAGCCTGGTAGATATGAATGACGGAACACTCACGTTGAGATATGCGGATGATGAAGTAAAATTCGGAGTCGGGAAAAGAATAGAGGACGACGACCCTGTCAACTACATGAAGGTTATTGATTCGAGCTTGGATGCTGCTCTCCGACGGTGTAACATGGGACGCCAAGCATCCCACTCAGAAAACATATAACCTCGCATTGGGTCTAGCCAAGGACCCTTATAAACGTGGCGCACCACGGAGGCATTCCGCGGAACTATCCTTAGTTTAGTTTAATCTTTTAGTTTTAATTTGCAGGAATAAAACACACTCATGGTGGTAATGGATAAAAAGGGGAACGAGAAAAATGGCCCCATGCACAAAGAACAGAGCAACCCGACACAAATCTCCATCACAGAAGGCTCAACACTGGCCGTGCCCAACCAACACGGCCCCGTGCTGAGCCACCTGCAGAAAAACGCCCAGTTCAGGTAACTGGACACGGGCCGTGTTCACCAGACACGCCCCCGTGTCCAGGCTTCTGTCTCATTTCTTTAATTTCTGTTACTGGCACCTGACCACGGGGCCGTGCCCGGTCACCACGGGGCCGTGTCCAGACTGCCAGTAACATAAATCTTTGCTTTTTAACACTACACCACACATCCAATCAACCTAAAAATTTATTTTTGGGACACATTGAGGACAATGTGTAATTTAAGTGTGGGGGGAAAGCTAACACTTTGAAATTTTGCAAGTCCTAACAACAAGCCTTACACAAAACTCTATTGGAACCGCTAAACACCCCAAATTTTTTCAAAAATTTTCATTTTTTTGCTTGTCTAAAGTTTAAGTTGGGAATCACAAGATTAATAAGGTTATATTTTTATAAAATTTACAACCGAAAGCGTCGTGATAACAAGAACCAACATAAGAAAGTTATGAAACGGCATAACAAGTCTAGTTAAAATTTAATTATATATACTTGATCACATTAAAAACCCAATTCCCACAAAAAGTGAGTTTTGAGCCATTATTGAGCATACAAATTTACATCTTTAGACTAAATGCTCATTTTTCGTTTCTTGTGTGAATAGCCGCTTGGTTCTTACAACTCTAGAACTTGCCACGACGATTCATTCCCGGTCCTTACCAACTTAAATCCAAGTAAGTAAATGATGGAGGCATTAGGACTAACCATTTTTTCTTTCTACACCATTATTTTTCAATTTTTTTACCACCTACCCAAAATCCCCCTAGTTAACCCCGTTGAGCCTAAACCTTTCATTTCATTACCCTAAAACCCTTTTTACCCACCAAAAACCTTTTTATTTTTCACCCTTTATTTTAATAACAAAGCTCGATTTTTCGCAAGCTCGTTCTTTTATGTGACTAAAAAAAATGATGATGAAGTTAAAAACAAAACAAAGCTATACAAACAAAAGCTTGTTTGGAGAAATACTTCAAAATAAAAAAAAGTCACTAAAAAATTTTGTGTTACGAAAACCGACGCTTTTTACGCTTTTCGCCCTTTTACTAACCACTAACCCAACCACCCACCTTTAGCCCAAGCCTAACCCTTCACCCAAAAAGTCCTCTTGATATTTACAAAGGTATAAAGTTAAAAAGGAGGAGGATTGATTGCTTGGCAAGCCTATGGAAGGCGTAAGCTCCATGCCGCTCTCGAGTGATTCACTAAAAAAACTACACCTTCGGCCGAGTGTTGAGTGATTTCTCCCGTGAGGTATGTGAACTTGTATATAAATAAAATTTTAAAAAGGCATGTTATGCCCAAATAAGTAATTTATCCTATGAAACGTTCTAAATAAATCATAACGAATAGGATTGTAAATGAATAAAAAAAAATAAAACCCAAAAAGATCTTGGATTCCCGACACTCTATGACAAGCCAAAAACATTCTCTTCTACCTATTCCATTTGGGAGTGTAAGCCACATTTAAAGAGTTTTGCTTGAGGACAAGCAAAAGTTCAAGTGTGGGGGTATTTGATGTGTGTAAAATGCAACATATAAATCACATCAATTAAGGCATAAAACTAACCCTTTTAAGTACTAATGTTGGAAAAAGAGTGTTTTTGTCTTCCTTTTGTATTTTCAGGATGAAATGAGCTCAAATTCACAAAAGAAGCAAAAAGACAACTAATTCTAGCATAAATACAAGGAAAGGAATAAAAGTAGACTGCCCGGACCCTCAACGGCATCCTCCAAAGCAAAGAAGAGAAAACAGAAGCCTGAACACGCCCCGTGCTCAGCCAGCACGGGGCCGTGCTCAAGAAGCAGCATAAAAGACAAACTTGTAGAAGCTTCTATTGCCCACCACGGGGCCGTGTCCAGTGAGCACGGGGGCGTGGTGAAAGTACAGCAGGCGCATTAATTGTAATTGCGAATTACAATTAATGAGGAGAGAGAGTGTCAGACGGGCACGGGGGCGTGTCCAGCGGACACGGGGCCGTGCCCAGCCTTCTGTTCAGCCTATAAATAGGAGTGCTTGGTTTCATTCCATCTCATCCCTTGGCACACCACCTCTCTCACACTTCATCCACCACCCACCACCACCATAAAACCATCATCCACCACCATCATCCATTGTCCATCGTAGAGTGTGTGAGTCGTCTCGGGATCCAAGATTGATAGTAAGAGTTCTTGACAATCAAGGCCATGTTTGCCTAAGTCTCTTACATCACTTGGTGAAGACAAGTGTTTAGTATAATACTTTTTATTTTTAATCTTTTGCACTTTTTATTTGTTTTTGTATTAATGACTTTAATAACTAGTTGCTTATGTTGAAGGTGATCTTTCCTTATCGTTTGTCCGTGGTGTCTTGGCATTATTTTACTGTCTATATAAAATAAAAGATTTTCACCATTCATATCTCCACGGTCTATATGGAGGTATGTTGGCTACCTGGTCGGGGGTTAAGGGAACGGTTTGGTAAGGGTCTTGCCCTTGTTCAGCGTTTAGAGGTCCTGCTTGGGACCTGGGTCAAATTTAGTAGGATCTCCTTCAATGCCCATAGGTATTGGATGGCGGGGATCCAAACTCTTTGACCCCCTCATAAATTAACTACTATTAATACTATAACCCGGCTATTTAGGACTGTATCCCTGCTGACTCAGACTACTTAGCCGAGGGTAACGTCACCGCCAAAAGCGGGGCCTACCATAATTTGCATTAATAACTTAATTCATTATCTTCCAATAATCCGACCCTTTAGGATTGTATCCTTGCTGACTCAAACTACTGGGTTGAGGGTAACGTCGCCTTCAAAAGAGGGGCCTACTACAATAACTAAGATAATCTCTTAAACAAGTGCAAAAGTGCGAAAATAATCAAAGGTTATACTAATACACGAGTCGGATCCAAGTGATTCATCTTGTCTATCTGTTTTTATTTTATTTTATTTTTCAGCATTTAGTTAGTTTTTATTTTCTTAGTTTAAAAACATTTTTCTCACTTTTTGATTTGATTAGACGTTGAGGATAAACCGGTATTAAAAGCTCTTGTGTCCTTGGACGACCTCGGTATCTTACCAACACTATACTACGTCCACGATGGGTGCACTTGCCCATATGTGTGTTTAGTATTAGTGAATATCGTGTTTTATAAATTTAAAACTTGGCTAAAAGTGCAAAAAGGGCTTAAAAAGATACATCAAAAATATATACACACTGACACGCATCACCAGCTATGGCCCAACAAGAATCCTTCAAGTGGCCAGTCTTTCCACAAGCTTCACAAACTTTCAAACCACAACGGCCAGAATGGTGGCGCTGGCAGGTATTACACTTGGGCTGGGTGCCCATGCATCCTTTTCCTTTCTTCCCACTACCAGTTGCAACCCGGTCTGGCGTGCTTGATTCCCCTTTCTTAACCACACCGCTAGTGCCTTGTTTGAAGTTTGAAAACTTCCGTTTGTTACCTCCTGATGACTCCACATGAGTCTCTTTCTTCTTTGGCTCAGCTTAATCAAACTTGTTCAGGCGAATAGCTTCCTCTGTGAGAGCCACGCTCAAATCAATCGCCTCAGTAATAGTCGCAGGCTTGGAGGAGGTCACCATGCTTATGATTTGAGGAGCTAATCCCCAAATAAAACGTTCAATCCTCTTGAACTCTGGAGTGACCATGTAGGGTACCACATGCGATAAGTCGTGGAACCTCTGAACGTACTCTGAGATCTTTGGACCTTCCATCTTTAAATGCCAGAACTCTGTCTCCAATCTTTGGATTTCAGCGCGGGAACAGTACTTTTTGCGCATAAGTTCCTTCAGTTCGGTCCAGGTTAGCGCGTAGGCAGCAGCTTCACCAAGTGTCTGTACTTGCAAATTCCACCAAGATAGGGCTCCATCCAAGAATAGCCCAGAGATATAGGTGACTTGCTGATCTCGTGCGCATTTGCTCATGCGAAGAACAGATTCAGTTTTCTCAGCCCAACGAACAAAGGCGACAGCGCCTCCTGTGCCATCAAAGTTGACTGGCTTGCAGTCCAGAAACTGCTTGTAGGTGCACCCTGCACGTACAGTATAACATGTGAACGGCATTAGCATCTTTGCTATAGATATCTAATTAGGTCATGGTATGTCTAAATGACTTAGTGTTACCATGAGGTGGGTTGTTGTTGTTGCCAGTGTTGCCAGAGTTGCTTCCACTAATTCCTCCTTGAGAGGCAGCGTATTGTGCAATGGCAGCAACAATGATCTGCTGGAGTTCTGCCTGATTGGTAGGCATTTGCGGTTCTTGACGTCTCGGCGGCATCTTCTAAAGATGGGTTTACGTCGGTCAGGCCATAGTAAAACGCACGTATATAATAATAGTAATAGTACATAGCATCTCATGTTATCAGTATATCATTCACATATCATTCACACAACATCCCATGTCATCAAAACATAAATAATCAATCAAGCATCAAATATGATGAGAATACTGCGATTGCCATATATCGAGACCACATAGTAAGTGTATCAGTACATCACAGTGTCATACAATCATCAATCAACTAGAGGCTACATCACCCCTGTCCAAAAACTATATCAAATCAGTGTCACTACATCCCATCTACAAAATCAACAAAAGTCATAATCAGAAAGTAGTCTCCAAAAATGCTGTGCAGTCAAAAGCAATCGCGGTCCTCTCACCAACGTCTACCCAAACGGTACTGATGAGCTCTATACGGATGGCGGTGGAGGAGGGGGAAAGTGAGTGTAAAACAAACGACGTAACTGGAGCCAGTCCTCCTCCATGGCTCTCTGAGTACGAATAAAAGAAGCAACCTGCTGCTCTAGGGCAAAGAGGCGTGCAGCATAATCTGGGGGTACAGGTCGAGAAGGCTGCAAAGGAGAGTGGGTCTGACCCTTGCACTGACACGGCGGCGGCTGAGCTCTCTCCAGCTCCTGAATGCGCTGTGTGTGTGCCTCGTGCTGAAAAACAAAAGACATCAAAACGTCCTCAATAGTGTGCCCCACATGGAAGGGATGGTAGGGGTCAGTCGGTGGCATGACAGGTGGTGATGACCAGAGAAATGGCTCCCTGGCTGGATCAAAAGGTGCCACATGAAATGGAGAAACAGGGGGTAAAACAGGTGGAAACTGTGGCATGAAGGGAACAGACGTCGGCACATGCCCAAAGGGATGGGCCGAGGAACCCTCTCCAGGTCGCGCTGGAGGTGTAAACCGAGGAAATGGAAAAGAGAAATCAACGTGTCGTGCATCAGTGATGTGAGGGGGAATAGGTGGAACATCATCATCAGCGGGAATCCACCCGTGCTGTGCGTGCTCATCTGGTGGATCCATGTGTGTCGCGAACAGTGCATGCTCGGGCTCTAGTGGAACGGGATCAGGTGGGGGAGCAACAAAAGGGTGAACGGGTGCATCAGCAATAAGTGGGTGATCAACATGATCAACAGCAATGCCATGATCGCCCTCCAACAACGGAACATCCACAGGGTGATCATCTATAGGTGGGTCAGCAAACACAGGCTCAATGCCAACATGAACGGGGTCATGCTCAAGCACAGGGTCTAGAGCGGCTGCCTGCTCAGGGGCGATGGCAGGCTCGGGATCATCAAAATCCATCTCAAAGTCAAACTCGGGGTCGATGGGATCCACTGGGTCAGCTGGGTCGACTGGATCCTCCATAGGCTGATCCATAGGTATAAACTCTATATCCTGATCCGGGTCGAATCCCGGGGGAAAGATAGGATCGGAATCCTCCACATCCTCGTGGTCGAAAGCAAAGCTAGGTATAGGAGCAACAGAGGATGCCTGGTCAGGATCTGAACCATGTGAAAAGTGCTGTGCGCTCAGAGTGTGGGAAGGTGCGGAGGCCACAGACTCGAAGGAGTCTGGAGCAGGTGAGTGTGCAGGTGACTCCGCAGCTGGAGCATCTGCAAGCAGTAAAAGTTCTCCGTCGGCTATGAGGGCCTCGCCCTCCTCATCACCCTCTAGGAGATCATCGTCATACAGCTCAATATCGCCGCCAGCCTCGGCGTCAAGAAGTAAATCGTAGGCAGGGTAAACAGCTAAGGGTATGGGAGCAGGAATCTCCACTAACGGTAGGTACTCAACAAGAGGGCCATCGGCGAGCTCATCAGCCCCGTCAAGTAGCGCGAAGGGCTGGAAGTCGTCCTCGTCCGTGCTGGAAACATCCGACGTGTGCACCTCGTGCTCTGAAGATGCTAGGTCATCAGATACTATCGGTCTAGGTCCGGTGGTGTCTGAGTCGCCTGTACCGGGCGAGTCCATGAGTCTGTAACATAAACACAAATATGCACAAATAATCAGTCATACAATCAGGCAAACACATTAATCACCAAGTAAGAAATCACATAATTTTCCTAGTCCCACTAGCCTCCCAGACTCCTAGACTGACACTCCTAGTCCCACTAGCCAAATTCCTCCCAGTCTCTAAGACTGCTCTATCATCTACCTCGACCTCTTAGATCGAGCCTCGGCCTCCAAGACCGAGCCTCAGCCTCCAAGACTGAGCCTATTCTCCCTAGTCTCACTAGCCTTCTACCTCGATCTCTTAGATCGAGCCTCGGTCTCCAAGACCGAGCCTCAGCCTCCAAGACTGAGCCTATTCTCCCTAGTCTCACTAGCTATCTACCTCGATCTTCTTAGATCGAGCCTCGATCTCCAAGACCGAGCCTCAGCCTCCAAGACTGAGCCTAAAAATAAATAAATAAAATGTGCTCAACATTTGTTTATAAAAACGTTTTGGATCTGGACTTAAGTGGTATGCAGTAAAAATGTTTTCGTGAGAGCCCTAGTGATCATAGTCTAGACTCGAGAAGGAATCCTAGTTCGCTATGATCAGAGCTCTGATACCAAGCTGTCACACCCTGGCTTTGCGGAAGCGTGGTTAATTTGGTGTGACTTCTTAATACCATAGCTTAACCATAACAAAGCTATATGAATAAAAACCATGCAAGATCATCCATTTAATTTAGTTTTAAAATCCAAAAACAACAACATTGTTTTAACGGGAACACACCCTAACAACCATAACCTTGTTCAACAAACATTACAAACTTAAACATAACATAAACATGGTTTAAGGACTGTGACTTGTCCAGGAAAGAGTCACATTCCCTAAACCCGGATGACCTCGTACTAGTGCAGCGGGAAAACGTGCCATACCGTGCCAGATCCTTTAATTCCCTGAAATACATGTAAGTTGAAAAATCAACAATAATGTTGAGCGAGTTCATGTGTAAGTGAGTAAATAAACCTTTGTATTTATCAAAATCCTGGTATGTAGCAAATAAGGAAAAAGAGATCACCAATGGTTTGCAAGGCCATTGATATGTGTGAAATGCAAGTAGGAAGGCTCAAACCTAGCAGATTTATGCGTCGGGTACAAAGTCATCCCGAGGTCCGTTATGCTGGGCCTGGGACTGGGCTCGCTACACCCAAATAGATCTATCGCTCCTGCCCCTCGGTCCTACCCTGAGGATTAATGACCTCAAGTTTCCGCCTACCCATTCACATGATCTAAATAGTAACCCTCCTTACGCTAACCATACCATGTATAAAGTATTCATCATCAAAGTAACATGTATTTCACCCCCGCAGTTTAGAAAACTGAAAATAGTTAAGAGAAAAGGGGGACATGAACTCACAACGGTGCGTCTCTACCAAGTATACTCCAAGTCAAGCAGCTGTGCAACGACCTACAAGTTCTAACTCTATTAGACGGACGGCCGTGCCTTAGCTTTATGGTTTAAGTTTTTGGGAAATAGTTAGACAACTATTTCATGTTTACATTTGGTAAATACTTGGTAGTGATTTTCCTTCCCAAGGATGGGGGATTTAATACATGTGTGTTCGTAATATATTATTAAGTCTCACTTAATATATATTTATTTCTAACTCCAAAATATAAATATTTTTCTCAAAAATATTATATTTTTACTTTACAAAATTTTCCCAAAATAATACTTTGTCAAATATACGCGTTCATAAATATTTCCGTAAAATGCGTAAGTTACGTTTTAACGATCGAGTGGTAATAGTAATTACCGGTGTAACTCATATGATTATCGTGAAAGCGTTCGTATTATTTTGGATTCGTTAACGTTCGATAATATTATTTTACCCTAAAAATAATATTATATACTTCACAAAATAATCACAAATAATGTTGTGAAAATATATTTACTAAATATATATTTATCACGCTTAATTTTTGTGAAAATCCCACCTCCGATATTTTGTAAATAAAGTCGTGGCGAAATTTATATAATTTGAAAACATGTCAAAAAGTATTTCTAACACTTATGGTGAAAATAATTCTAAGTGTTAGGTTTTTGGAAAAATTTCGCCAGAGTTTCCTCTGTAACTGGAGGTGGACACGCTTTCAAGCGTATCATTTTCTTTTACAAATCAATCCAACAATTTTCTTATTTAATCAAGCCAATATTCAACACAGCAAACTAGTTAATAAATATGTAAATCGCATAAATCACATGAACTTGTGATTTACTCAAAAATGCGAAGTAAATCTCATAACTTTTAGCGGATCTTAATATGAATTAGTCCGGTTTTGTAAAAACCCCGTTTTTATAGAAAGTCCGTCTTTACATCTTCTTGTAAATTTTACAAAAATAGTTATTTTGTCGAAACTGTGTGTTACACAAGTGTTTACACACTTGTGTGTTCTAAAAATCATTCTAGTTATCATAAGATCCGTCTTTAGAAAACATGATTTTCTTGTCACTCGGTCCTTTGAAAATACCACTTGAAGATCCGTAGATCTACTAGTTTTAAACACTATTTTACAAGTAAAAACACTTTTACACAAGTTCATGATTCGTGTGTGGTAGAGTTTCACCCTTTAACCCTTGTTTCTTTCAAAACAACCTTATGTCATGATCCATGATCATGACCAACCCGGGTTAAATGATGATCCGAGCTACCACAACATAGATCGGGTCCAAATATCCACACAAAATGAATACTACAATATTTACACACCATATGAGCTTTTAACCATCTTTATTTGTGTTTTTAGTAGACTTTGAAGTATCAACTTGTAAGATTTTGAGTTTTAATCGTTACACAACATATTAACCACTTCAAAATAGTTCGAGTAGGTGATTTAAGTAACATACCACTAGCTCGAGGCTAGGGAAGAATCTAAGCGCAAATAGGGTGGATAAAAGCAAGAGAATGAGGTCCTTCGCCTTCCGTTTACACCAAACCTCCTTATACTTGATCCTTGATACTTGTGTGATGTTGGAATGTGATGAAGGAAGCTCGAAAAATTGATGGATATATAGGGGAGTTCGGCCGAGAGTTGTAGAGCAAGAGAGAGAGTAGTTCTTGTGATGTTTATGGAATGTAAGATCATAATGTGTAACCCTTGATACTTATAGACAAATGTGAGGTTTTAATCCATTGGATTTAATGTCATATAGATACTAAACATCTTGATTAAATTAATAATATAGAAGACATGGCATGTCCCCCTAGTTAGGGCCGGTTAGTGAAGGGGAGGGGGGTGTTCTAGTCCCTTTTCAACTATTAGTTAGGTTATTAGTTAGGTTAAGTTAGTTAGTTAAATATTAACCCGGTTAGTTGTGTGTTGTGTTTTAAAGCGGGTGTTAGGGTATTCAGGGACCCTAACTGGCTCAGAAAAAGACAGATAATGTCAATGACTATAATTTTATGTTCCGGGTATAGTCCGGTTGTTCGGTTGGATAGTAATCCGTTAAAGTGCTTAACAAAGCTTTTAAGTGTCGTTAACACCATTTTTAGTGACACAACTTATTCCCGACACTTTGGAAAGTGTCTAGTAATATTTTTCTCATGTTTTGGCACTTTATTAGTGAGCTAAAAGCTGAATTGTTAATTAAAGTGCTGAGTTGTAACACCTCGAAATTTTGTGTCCAATGATGTGTTAACACGTGTCATTTGTTTACACGTGGCATTTATAATAAATAAAGGACTAATTTTGACAAACCTTGAAAGTATATAAATTCGAGGGTTATAAATGTCAACAAGGGTAAATATACTGTATAGTAACCCTAAATAATGCTTGTACCCTCAAACGAATAAATCATAAATCGTACGGAAGCGAAACGCGGAAGAAAGTGAGAAATTACGAGCTACAGGGGTTGACTGTGTCAACATGTTTAATTATACCTCTGAGTGACCCTTTAACGTTCCCAAGGCTTCGTAACAGTATTATACGCTCACTAGATTATACTGTATAAATTCCGCGAAGTTCCGTCTTAAAACGAGAGAGTTATACTCAAATTCGTATAAGAAGGGTTAAAAGCGTCAATAATGAAAGTTAAGGCTTTCCAAATAATTAATAAACTAACCGGGGACTTAATAATGCGGGTAAATAACACGAGGCCCCTATCGGTAAATAACCGAGGGCCAAACCGCAAAGTTACCCTTCAAACCCGAAAGGTCAGGTAAATCATTACGAAAGATTTCGTTATTAATTACCGGATTCTGATAATCATTACAAAAGATTTTAAAAATCTGAAAAACAAACCTCTCGCGACCCGCGTGAAGGTTAGGGATAAGTTGAGGCGGGTCGCGAGCCACCTCAATTACGCGTCTGATTTCTTAAACTCAGGCGACCCGCGTAAAAGTGCATGGGAACTCCCATGCGGGTCGCGTGAGACGCCCAGATGCAGAAAGTTGGTGTTTTCTTGACTTTTGAGCATTGTGAACGATCAATCTCCAATAAATGAGGCATGGGCGCCCCCTACTCGACCCATATCACTCAGGAGACATCTACCCATCATCATGATCAGTGTAGGTTGTTGTGTAGTGATCTAGAGAGCTTTACTTCACTATAAATAGCCACTTTGAGCTCATAACATTCACACAACACAAAACACACTATCTGATCATTCTAAGAAGCTCTCTAGCATTCTCTTCTGCTCTCTAAGCAAGATACCACTGCTGTAAGTCGTTCATACTCATTTTGGTCTTACATTTCCATAGTTTTAGCCTATAAACACAACCGTCGTAACTAACGGTTGTCATTACCATAACTTGCAAATGGTTCAGTCTTATGACGGATCAAAAGTAGTTTTGAGTAGGTAATTATGTGGGTAATAAACCTCTAAAAGGGTTCCCCCTGATCACCACTCTAACTATGTCAAATATCGAGTCAAACGTGCGGTTAAAAAGTCAACAGAAAGCTATTTTAGCGATTTATGCATAATCTGTAATGTATATGTTATGAAACCTGTTTTGACACTTATAAAACATGATATTAAGTATATAAACTTGTTTGCGCTCGTTTGAATCGATCATCTGCTATATTGACCCGGTTCGGAGCCGAATGTCGCAAAAGTTTGACTTTTGCTTTGACTTCAGTTCTGACCCGTTTTAGTGAGGTATAGATATGCCTTAGGACTCTATTAGGACCAGGTCACATGTTGGTATAAACCTCTGTGGTCGGTTCATGAGTTATCCGAGTCTTTTGCGCATTTCCGTCATTCGCCTAAAAGTTGACCGTAACGGCCTTTTGAAATTAAAACGAGTAATTCGGACGCGTGAACGGACCAGAACCTTGCTTATTAAATTATAAGCATGCCCTTAAAATTTCACGTCAATCCGAGGTCTAGAATGAGAGTTATGCTAAATGGCGCATTTAAAGTAAACTTTAGTAATTAACGGCGCAATTAGCATAACACCTATCTAAACCAAGATTTCGTCACCAAAACTTTTACCCACTGTATTAAAATAATATTTTGGGAATTTTAAAGATTTTTAATAATTTTTACCTCGCTCATAACCTGCGGTTATGGCTACGGTTCGGTAAATACCGAATATGCCCTTTTCGGCCAAAACATGAGTTCTACAAGGTCTTTTGACCCGATTCCAGTTGCTGCTGATTTTAAATAATAAATAAAGTATTTTAAGCTTTATAAGCTGTTCGGGAAACTCAGATTTCCTGTAGAACTCGAAAAGCTCTTTAAAAGTCTTAAAAATGACCGAAAAGCCCCTACGGGGCATAATATTAACTTAAACTCGTTACGGGCGTCACGGAAGGTATCCTACTGATACCACAACCCATTTAAGGCATATTGACTTAGGAAATAAGCGTACGACTCTCATAGTTAACCGTTTCGCCTATTGCGCGCACGGTTCGGCTTATGAAACTAGTTTTCATAAATTAGCCGATACGGGTCAAATTATATTATTTGAACCCCAAAATCCAGAGTGTGAACCATTAACCCATATAAAACAAGTCTCTGAACTTGTTGGGTCAGAATCACACTCCATTCTCGGTTTTCGCCTTTTCGCGCGATTAAACCATATCTATATATATCGGAACCAACCGGTCTAGGCTACGGCCATTATAACGACTCGTTAGGATTCTAAGAGGTTAATTAAAACCTTCGTTCCAGATTAGGAGCCCCAGTAAAAGCTATCGGTGATTTAATCCAAATTAAGGAAATATACTTGCAAAGGTAAATACTTTAACTTATTTCCCCTATATGGGCTTGGGTTACGGTATATTAATACCGCTTGATTGAGCATTATATTCTTCCATCGCTTAGGTGGTTAATTAAATAATATGATCGGCTCATTTAAACAGTTTTGTTTCTTAAAAGCCTTTGGGGGGTTTAATGACCGTTGTCCCGGATATCCTTGGCATCATTTTACGAAATGGCCACGACCATCGACATCCCGGTGTAGGCGTACACCCGGTATACATTGTCGACATTAAATTAAAAGACGTAGCCGTTGGTTTTTATACTACGGTTTTACGCAATGTGGTGTGTCTATAAATCTTTAACCCGGCACGACCCGGGCTACTGAACGCATAAAAGAACATGTAAAACGTTCACAAGATTTTATTATAATTTTCCCAAGTTATAAAAGAGTTTGTGCCTTGTGCATTCAAATCAATTTTAATAAACATTTTAAATGTGTCAGTTGAATGTATTTACCAGTGTAAACTGACGTATTTTCCCCAAAAAGATTAAGTGCAGGTACTATACGAATTTGGCTGGTATTAGCTGCCTAAGCATCACGAATAGTCTCGCAAACTCGATGCCGTATCTGAATGAACAACATTTATTTATTTTGATCCGCTGTGGATATATTCAACTTCTGTAATACATTTGATATTACAACCAGAGGTTGAAGTTTATATATTTATCTTATGCTTCCGCTGTGCATTATATAATTGTGTGGTTTGACTATATTGTTGCCAACATCGTCACGGTAATCCCCCACCGGGCCCACCGGTGAGACACGTGGAAATCGGGGTGTGACAGGTTGGTATCAGAGCCAACATTGAGTGAATTAAACACTACCCTACTGTGTTTAATCTCAATGACACAATTGCACATACTTGAGTCTAGACAAGAACTTAGGACAAATTCGAATTGTTATTCCAATTTTGTCTTTTTCTTTATTATTGGAATTTAAAGTTTTATAAAGCAGGAAAATGCCACCTGTTATATTCCGAGGAAGAGGAAGGGGAAGAAGAGGCAGAGGAGAAATCGTGACACATCACGATAACGAAGCTGGACCATCTGGTACGAGGCATCCTTCGATGACACGGAGCGAAGAGCCACAACGACGAAGAGATCTCTACGAACCCGCGAGGCATTCCACCTCGCACAGCTCGACGCCATCCTACCGGCACTCCTTTGGGCCAAATTCAGAAAATGATCCCAACAACCCACAACCTTCCTTCATACCGCTACAACGTTCGGTATCGCACCGAAATTACGACGACCCTACTCCCTACTACATAGGTCAGTTTAATCCAGCTGACTACATACAGGAACCTTCAGGTTTTGTTCCACTAGGGCCACAAGACCACTTCTCCGAAGACCATATGGATGAAGATACTGATCCAACTGAACCTGCGCGTGGTACGCCCACGCATCCGATAGAAGTCTCTGATGGGTCATCCTTCCATGGCACACCCTATCAGGGGCCAGACAGTTTCCAAGCGTTGTTTGACCGACATGAGTGGTACTACACGCCACCTCAACAGACTTCACAACAACCGCGACATCCACAGGATCCCTCTGAGGATTCACGCTTTGTGGCAGTTACGCCACCACCTCCGCCACCGGCGCAACCAGTAATACCTGATCCGCCAAGGCGTAGGAGGACAAATGCTCGTATGTCTACACGAGGAGGAGGGGTATCCACTTCAGCACTCCTCGACATTCTAGTAGTAGCCACTATCCGCCACTACAAGAAGAAGGACCTTCAAGTCCTATACAGGAGGCGAACTCCGCACCAGCTGCACAAAATTCGCCACCATTTGGGTATGACCAACCCATACCTGCTTACACGGGTCCAACGGCTTACAACCCGTTCGAACCATCACAAGCACAATACAACTACGGCTATGAGCGCGACCCATATGTGGTGTCGGCAAGATATAATGCGCGCTACCCTGACGGAGCACATGGAAACATGGGACCACCGGACTACTCAGCTCATGGGTATCCAATACCTCCCAGACCTCCAGTTCCGCATCAAGCGCCACAACCACGTTTCTCTCCTCCTGAACAGGAAGAAATACTCCATCGACTAGATCGTGTGGAGAGAGAGTTCGAGGAAGAGAAGAAAAGCCACCGAGGATTTCTCAAAGGCTTGGCGAACCTACTAAAGGGCAAAAAGAAGAAACGTGACCATTAGCCCTTAATAATTGTACTAATGTAATTTCTACTTTGAAATAAGTCCCTGCATGGACACTTATCGTATTTCAGTCCCTACGTGGACTTATCTTTTAAGTCCTTGCATGGACATTTATTTTATGTTAGTCCCTGCGTGGACTTGTCACTTATTTTAAACCTTTATGGAGGTATGTACTATTTGAAAGACCCGTTTAGGGCAGTATGTAATTGTATTTGAGATTTTGGAATGTATGTTATGAGTTTTGTTTTAATACGTATAAAATAAATCAAAACCATTCCTTTTATATTGATCTGCCTAGATAAAGAATCTTAAAAGGTGAAACCTAGCTTGGTGTCTTTTAAGATCCAGTCAAGATGGTACGACCTAATTGAAAAGATTCTGATTTCCTGTTAACCTCTGTACGCATGTTAACAATCATGGCAGATGTGATTCGTTAAAATCACGCACGTCATTCTTATGCAATAATCCTTTAAGGATTTCAAAACCCCACTAAATGATTTATAAATCTTGGGTTAAATCACCAATGAAGGTGATCAATATTATTAAAAACATCCATTAGTGATGTAGTGCCTACGGGCCAGTATTATTAAAAACATCCATTAGTGATGTAGTGCCTACGGGCCAACCATATTAAAACATCCATTAGAGATGTAGTGCCTACGGGCCAACCATATTAAAAACATCCATTAGAGGTGTAGTGCCTATGGGCCATAATAATTGTCTTATAACGACAAAAGACAGTGGTGGTCTATGACTCCCTGTCAGAAAGAGATAAGAGAACTACGGTTCAAACCTCTATGCCTTTGATTCTCTGAAATCTCGGCTAATATTATAAAACATCATCATGACTAGGCTTTATGCCGCCAATACTAATTATATAGCTGAAATAGGATATATTCAAATCCTAATATTATATTGAAATAATAAGTTAACCAAATATGGTCTCTGTACCATGGTTGACAAATTGTCATAAAAGACAATTATATAATAATCTCCTGAATAAAATTTTGTTATCTTCTGTAACAGATTCAAGTTACAATGGCGGATCCCAACGGAGAGAATAGCCATACTAATGATGATGAATACGACAATACGCCAGTGCAATTGACAGGCGCACAACTGAAGGCTCTGATTGACAATGCTGTTCAGGCAGCTCTTGATCGTCAATATACTGAGTCCCAAGGCAGAACCGTGTCAAAGCCACCCTCTAAACCAAAGACACACTCCAAACCACCCTCTCAACCCAAGAAAGATGACGACAAACACTCGTCCACTGAGAACAGCGTTCATCGCGATAGAGAATATAGTGATGCATCCAGTGTTAAGGGTTGCACTTACAAGTATTTTGTATCTTGTAAGCCCCGGGAATTTACAGGGGAGAAAGGTGCTGTGGATTGCATCACCTGGCTAGATGAGATGGACACTATAGTGGACATCAGCGGGTGTGCGGCGAGGGATGTGGTGAAATATGTGTCCCAGTCATTTAAGGGCGAGGCCCTGGCATGGTGGAGGGCGTTGGTGCAGGCATCTGGTAAGTCTGCTTTGTACAAGATGACATGGGAGGAATTTATTGCTCTCATTAAGGAAAACTACTGCCCTCAGCATGAGGTTGAGAAGATCGAGGCTGACTTTGTGTCACTGGTGATGACGAACCTGGACTGCCAGGCATATTTGACGAGTTTCAATACAATGTCTCGTCTGGTCCCGTACCTCGTGACCCCAGAACCTCGAAGAATCGCCCGTTTTATTGGGGGCTTGGAGCCCGCAATAAAGGCGAGTGTAAAGGCCTCTCGGCCGACGACCTTCAGGTCAGTTACTGACCTCTCCTTGTCTCTCACCTTAGACGCTGTCCGTCTGAGGACACTGAGGAACAAGGAGGCTGAGAAGAGAAAACGTGAGGATGATACCTCACGAAGATCAGGGAAGAAGCACCGTGGAAACGGTGAAGGCAAAAGAGGGTCGGAGGCAAAGAAGGATGGGCAAGCTGGTGAAAGGCCCAACTGCAAGATCTGTAAGAAACCCCACTCTGGGAAATGCAGATTTGCATCAAATTCACAGTCGCAATCAAAGACTCCTTCCTGTGGACTATGCAAGTCCAAGGATCATAAGACTGTGGAGTGCAAGAAAATCAAGGATGCAACCTGCTATGGTTGTAATGAAAAAGGGCACATCAAGAGTAACTGCCCAAAGTATGCCAAGAAGGCGGAAGAGACAAAGAAGTCAAATGCGAGAGTTTTTCGCATGGATGCAAAGGAAGCGGTCCAGAACGACAACGTGCTTACAGGTACTTTTCTCGTAAATAATATATTTGCAAGAGTACTATTCGATTCTGGCGCTGATAAATCCTTTGTAGACCAGAAATTTTGCCAACTACTAAATATGCCTATCAAAACCCTGGATGCGAAATACGAAGTAGAGTTAGCAGACGGCACGATAGAAACCGTCTCAACTGTTCTAGAAGGATGTGAAATGTCCATTAGGAACCATTCTTTTCCTTTATCTCTACTTCCTTTCAAATTAGCGGGTTTCGACATTGTTCTAGGCATGGACTGGTTATCCCGTAATCAGGCCCAAATCATTTGCGGCAAGAGGCATATAGTGCTAAAGACTCCGAGTGGTGAATCACTTACCATTCGAGGGGATACGCAGTACGGATTGCCCGAAGACGTATCTATGCTGAAAGCTTCAAGGTGTTTGAACAGAGGCTGTGTAATTTACATGGCTCAGGTTATAATTGAAGAACCTAAGCCGAAGATAGAGGATCTTCCTGTCATTTCTGAATACCCCGAGGTTTTTCCCGAAGAACTACCTGGTTTGCCACCAGATAGACAAGTGGAGTTCAGAATAGACATCATTCCTGGAGCGGCTCCGATAGCAAGAGCACCTTACAGGCTAGCTCCAACGGAAATGAAAGAACTGAGGACCTAGTTGGATGAACTGCTGGCGAAAGGTTTTATCAGACCTAGTTCATCTCCCTGGGGAGCACCAGTCCTATTTGTAAAGAAGAAGGACGGATCGATGCGGTTGTGCATCGACTACCGAGAGCTAAATAAAGTTACC
Organism: Helianthus annuus; assembly: GCF_002127325.2. Lineage (NCBI taxonomy): Eukaryota > Viridiplantae > Streptophyta > Magnoliopsida > Asterales > Asteraceae > Helianthus > Helianthus annuus. Next base: position 6,003,140 of record NC_035446.2, on the reverse strand, counting down.
ATAAAGAATAGATATCCTTTACCGAGGATCGATGATCTGTTCGACCAGCTGCAAGGAGCGAGCTACTTCTCAAAGATCGACTTAAGGTCGGGATATCATCAGCTAAGGGTCAGAGATGAAGATGTACATAAGACATCATTTAGGACTCGCTATGGTCATTACGAGTTCCTAGTGATGCCTTTTGGGCTCACAAATGCACCGGCTGCGTTCATGGATCTCATGAATCGCGTCTGCAAGCCGTATTTGGACAAATTTGTCATAGTCTTCATCGACGATATCCTTATATATTCCAAGAACCAAGCTGACCACGAGAAGCACCTCCGTTGCATTCTCGAATTACTACAGTGTGAGAAACTCTACGCCAAATTCTCGAAATGTGAATTCTGGCTACGAGAGGTTCAGTTTTTAGGACACGTTGTGAGTGAGCGCGGTATTCAAGTAGATCCCGCTAAGGTAGAGGCAGTCATGAACTGGCAAGAGCCAAAGACGCCTACCGAAATCCGTAGCTTCCTGGGGTTAGCAGGATACTACCGGAGATTTATTGAAAATTTTTCGAGGATTGCTGCGCCCTTGACTTCCTTGACCAAGAAGAAAGAAAAGTACATTTGGGGCCCAAAGCAGCAAGAGTCCTTCGAAATACTGAAGCAAAAGCTAAGCAACGCACCTGTGCTGACATTACCAGAAGGTACAGATGAATTCGTAGTTTACTGCGATGCATCACACACGGGCATGGGGTGTGTGCTTATGCAGAAGGGCAAGGTGATTGCCTATGCTTCAAGGCAATTAAAGGTGCACGAAAAGAATTACACCACCCATGATTTGGAGTTGGGTGCCGTTGTATTTGCACTGAAGTTGTGGAGGCACTACCTTTATGGTATTAAATTTGTGATTTACTCTGATCACAAAAGCCTCCAGCACCTGTTCAACCAGAAGGAGTTGAACATGAGGCAGCGCCGTTGGATGGAGACCCTGAATGACTATGATTGCGAGATCAGGTACCATCCCGGCAAGGCGAATGTAGTCGCTGATGCCTTGAGCAGGAAAGAAAGGGTAAAACCTATTCGAATCAATGCCAAGAGCATTGAAGTCAAGAACAATTTGATTGAGAGGATATTAGCTGCACAGCGAGAGGCTGTGTTGGAAGCTAATTATCCTAATGAAAAGCTGGGAGTAACTGAGGAGCAGTTGACTCTTAGCAAAGATGGAATCCTTAGATTAAACGGACGTATATGGGTTCCAATTTATGGAGGACTACGAGATGTTGTTCTCCAGGAAGCCCATAGTTCCAAATACTCAGTCCATCCTGGTGCTGACAAGATGTACCAAGACCTGAAGGCAAATTATTGGTGGATAGGCTTGAAAAAGTCTGTAGCCGCCCATGTAGCAAAGTGCTTGACTTGCGCTCAAGTCATAGCCGAGCACCAAAAGCCGTCTGGCTTGCTACAACAGCCTGAACTTCCCGAGTGGAAGTGGGAATGCGTAACTATGGACTTCATAACCAAGTTACCCAAAACCAGGAAAGGAAACGATACAATATGGGTCATAGTCGATAGGCTGACTAAATCAGCTCATTTTCTACCCATCAAGGAGACGTATAGCTCCGATATGTTAGCCCAACTTTATGTTGATAAGATTGTAGCCTTACACGGCATACCTGTGTCTATTATCTCCGACAGGGATACTAGATACACATCTCACTTCTGGAAAAGTTTCCAGCAATCTTTGGGCACGCGTTTAAACTTTAGTACGGCTTACCACCCACAGACGGACGGTCAAAGTGAGCGTACTATCCAAACGCTTGAAGACATGCTTCGTGCATGTGCAATCGATTTAGGTGGTAACTGGGATAAGAACCTACCCCTGATCGAATTCTCCTACAATAATAGCTACCACACCAGCATAAAGGCTGCGCCTTTCGAGGCATTATACGGTAGGAAATGTAGATCGCCTGTTTGTTGGGCGGAAGTAGGAGAGGTCCAATTATCAGGACCAGAGATTGTTTTCCAAACAACGGACAAGATTGTTCAGATCCGGGAACGTCTCAAGGCTGCCCGCGATAGGCAGAAAAGCTACGCTGATCCGAAACGTAAGGATCTTCACTTCGAAGTAGGTGAAAAAGTGTTGCTTAAGGTATCACCCTGGAAAGGGGTGATGCGTTTCGGCAAGAAGGGCAAGCTGAGTCCGAGATACATAGGACCTTTTGAGGTCATTGAACGTATCGGATCAGTCGCCTATAAGTTGAACTTGCCTGAAGAGCTCAATGGAATTCACAATGTGTTCCACATCTGCAATCTCAAAAAGTGCTTCGCCGATGAATCATTGGTGATTCCACACACAGATGTGCATATAGATGAGAGCTTAAAATTCATAGAAAAACCTTTGTCGATTGAGGATCGACAGGTAAAGAAGCTTCGCAGAAAGCACGTACCGATTGTAAAAGTCAAATGGGATGCTCGTAGAGGTCCTGAATATACGTGGGAAGTCGAAGCTACAATGAAAGAAAAGTACCCCTATTTATTTAAGTAAATCTCGGGTCGAGATTTATTTTAAGGGGGTGAGGATGTAACACCTCGAAATTTTGTGTCCAATGATGTGTTAACACGTGTCATTTGTTTACACGTGGCATTTATAATAAATAAAGGACTAATTTTGACAAACCTTGAAAGTATATAAATTCGAGGGTAATAAATGTCAACAAGGGTAAATATACTGTATAGTAACCCTAAATAATGCTTGTACCCTCAAACGAATAAATCATAAATCGTACGGAAGCGAAACGCGGAAGAAAGTGAGAAATTACGAGCTACAGGGGTTGACTGTGTCAACATGTTTAATTATACCTCTGAGTGACCCTTTAACGTTCCCAAGGCTTCGTAACAGTATTATACGCTCACTAGATTATACTGTATAAATTCCGCGAAGTTCCGTCTTAAAACGAGAGAGTTATACTCAAATTCGTATAAGAAGGGTTAAAAGCGTCAATAATGAAAGTTAAGGCTTTCCAAATAATTAATAAACTAACCGGGGACTTAATAATGCGGGTAAATAACACGAGGCCCCTATCGGTAAATAACCGAGGGCCAAACCGCAAAGTTACCCCTTCAAACCCGAAAGGTCAGGTAAATCATTACGAAAGATTTCGTTATTAATTACCGGATTCTGATAATCATTACAAAAGATTTTAAAAATCTGAAAAACAAACCTCTCGCGACCCGCGTGAAGGTTAGGGATAAGTTGAGGCGGGTCGCGAGCCACCTCAATTACGCGTCTGATTTCTTAAACTCAGGCGACCCGCGTAAAAGTGCATGGGAACTCCCATGCGGGTCGCGTGAGACGCCCAGATGCAGAAAGTTGGTGTTTTCTTGACTTTTGAGCATTGTGAACGATCAATCTCCAATAAATGAGGCATGGGCGCCCCCTACTCGACCCATATCACTCAGGAGACATCTACCCATCATCATGATCAGTGTAGGTTGTTGTGTAGTGATCTAGAGAGCTTTACTTCACTATAAATAGCCACTTTGAGCTCATAACATTCACACAACACAAAACACACTATCTGATCATTCTAAGAAGCTCTCTAGCATTCTCTTCTGCTCTCTAAGCAAGATACCACTGCTGTAAGTCGTTCATACTCATTTTGGTCTTACATTTCCATAGTTTTAGCCTATAAACACAACCGTCGTAACTAACGGTTGTCATTACCATAACTTGCAAATGGTTCAGTCTTATGACGGATCAAAAGTAGTTTTGAGTAGGTAATTATGTGGGTAATAAACCTCTAAAAGGGTTCCCCCTGATCACCACTCTAACTATGTCAAATATCGAGTCAAACGTGCGGTTAAAAAGTCAACAGAAAGCTATTTTAGCGATTTATGCATAATCTGTAATGTATATGTTATGAAACCTGTTTTGACACTTATAAAACATGATATTAAGTATATAAACTTGTTTGCGCTCGTTTGAATCGATCATCTGCTATATTGACCCGGTTCGGAGCCGAATGTCGCAAAAGTTTGACTTTTGCTTTGACTTCAGTTCTGACCCGTTTTAGTGAGGTATAGATATGCCTTAGGACTCTATTAGGACCAGGTCACATGTTGGTATAAACCTCTGTGGTCGGTTCATGAGTTATCCGAGTCTTTTGCGCATTTCCGTCATTCGCCTAAAAGTTGACCGTAACGGCCTTTTGAAATTAAAACGAGTAATTCGGACGCGTGAACGGACCAGAACCTTGCTTATTAAATTATAAGCATGCCCTTAAAATTTCACGTCAATCCGAGGTCTAGAATGAGAGTTATGCTAAATGGCGCATTTAAAGTAAACTTTAGTAATTAACGGCGCAATTAGCATAACACCTATCTAAACCAAGATTTCGTCACCAAAACTTTTACCCACTGTATTAAAATAATATTTTGGGAATTTTAAAGATTTTTAATAATTTTTACCTCGCTCATAACCTGCGGTTATGGCTACGGTTCGGTAAATACCGAATATGCCCTTTTCGGCCAAAACATGAGTTCTACAAGGTCTTTTGACCCGATTCCAGTTGCTGCTGATTTTAAATAATAAATAAAGTATTTTAAGCTTTATAAGCTGTTCGGGAAACTCAGATTTCCTGTAGAACTCGAAAAGCTCTTTAAAAGTCTTAAAAATGACCGAAAAGCCCCTACGGGGCATAATATTAACTTAAACTCGTTACGGGCGTCACGGAAGGTATCCTACTGATACCACAACCCATTTAAGGCATATTGACTTAGGAAATAAGCGTACGACTCTCATAGTTAACCGTTTCGCCTATTGCGCGCACGGTTCGGCTTATGAAACTAGTTTTCATAAATTAGCCGATACGGGTCAAATTATATTATTTGAACCCCAAAATCCAGAGTGTGAACCATTAACCCATATAAAACAAGTCTCTGAACTTGTTGGGTCAGAATCACACTCCATTCTCGGTTTTCGCCTTTTCGCGCGATTAAACCATATCTATATATATCGGAACCAACCGGTCTAGGCTACGGCCATTATAACGACTCGTTAGGATTCTAAGAGGTTAATTAAAACCTTCGTTCCAGATTAGGAGCCCCAGTAAAAGCTATCGGTGATTTAATCCAAATTAAGGAAATATACTTGCAAAGGTAAATACTTTAACTTATTTCCCCTATATGGGCTTGGGTTACGGTATATTAATACCGCTTGATTGAGCATTATATTCTTCCATCGCTTAGGTGGTTAATTAAATAATATGATCGGCTCATTTAAACAGTTTTGTTTCTTAAAAGCCTTTGGGGGGTTTAATGACCGTTGTCCCGGATATCCTTGGCATCATTTTACGAAATGGCCACGACCATCGACATCCCGGTGTAGGCGTACACCCGGTATACATTGTCGACATTAAATTAAAAGACGTAGCCGTTGGTTTTTATACTACGGTTTTACGCAATGTGGTGTGTCTATAAATCTTTAACCCGGCACGACCCGGGCTACTGAACGCATAAAAGAACATGTAAAACGTTCACAAGATTTTATTATAATTTTCCCAAGTTATAAAAGAGTTTGTGCCTTGTGCATTCAAATCAATTTTAATAAACATTTTAAATGTGTCAGTTGAATGTATTTACCAGTGTAAACTGACGTATTTTCCCCAAAAAGATTAAGTGCAGGTACTATACGAATTTGGCTGGTATTAGCTGCCTAAGCATCACGAATAGTCTCGCAAACTCGATGCCGTATCTGAATGAACAACATTTATTTATTTTGATCCGCTGTGGATATATTCAACTTCTGTAATACATTTGATATTACAACCAGAGGTTGAAGTTTATATATTTATCTTATGCTTCCGCTGTGCATTATATAATTGTGTGGTTTGACTATATTGTTGCCAACATCGTCACGGTAATCCCCCACCGGGCCCACCGGTGAGACACGTGGAAATCGGGGTGTGACATGAGTTTTGTGCTTAGTGTACGTTTTAGGCACATCCAGTCATTGTAACTTATTCCTAGAGACGCAGTTCTACATCCCTTGTATCCCTACACTCACTATGGGTGTAGTAAAATATTTCTGGCTCATACAGGCCTTAGAGGCAGTGTCTGCCTGATGCTGGCTTTATCAGCATGTTCAATAGGTTATCCGTTCATAGTGCTACTGTGCTTTTATGCATCATGTTTGTCACTAGAGTTCAGTATGTAAATAATGTAGTGACGGTAATTAAAGTATGATGCAGGTATATACAAGTATCAGAAATCAAGTAGCAGTTCATCAGTAATTTCAAGCAAGCACAGTAATTAAGCAGCAATTAATTATTAATTAAACCGTACGGATACCTGATTTAGTGAGGGTTGTCACATGACAGGAGGGTATTTATAGGGTTTCCCAAAAAGGAAAGTGCAAGGGGTCGAGTGGGTCACCGATCGGATGGCTGTCCGATCGAATGACAATCCGGTCGGATAGCAATCCGATCGGTTGACCATCCGATCAAGTAGTCACTCGACCGAGTGGCTCCGACGACTGAGTTTCGGCGTTTCGTTTTGTGTGTTGTGCTTGTGATGTGTTTCGAGCGATCGATGCGATAATTTAATAATAAACACACAAATACTATATCTAACATACAGTCATCCTAAATAATTACGTTTAGCGTTTGTGATTCGATTGTGATAGAGTTGCGATTGCGTTTCGGTTAATCACCACAAAACATAAAGTAAACATGCACAAATAACACATAAGAAGCACACACACGTAAAACAATATCCAGAATGCATAATTTGAGTTGCGAATGCGAATGCGATTGCGATAAGCGATAAAGCGATAAAACATGCGATAAACATCGATTAAACCTCGATTGTTAATAAGTACTCCACATAATACAACTAATGCGATTAAATAAATAGATTAACTACAAGTCAAAGAAGTCAACTCAATAATTAAGCAAGGAGTGACAGATCGCAATTAGCAATATTTTCTTCCTTTGACTTTGACTTTCGAAACACGGGGTGTTACATTTGTAATCCGAGGCTTTGATCATAATGAAATTCCATACTTTATATATACATGTTATACATACAATCAATCATAAATTACGTGTTTACTTGCAATCTAATATTTGTTATACACATGGTTGCAAAAGTCGCTAGGCGCTCCCGAGTCGGTCGACCGGGGCGTTGAGAGTACTCGGCCTAGGCGGAGAGTACACGGGGAGTACTCAGACATGCCACATTATAAAGAAATTAGTTTTCGGAAATTAAATATATGTCAAATAACATAAATTTACTAATATTTATAACAAAATACGTGAAATTGATATTCATTCTTTAATATGATAGGCATAGAAATTATGTTTTATTTTATTTTAAGTCAAACTTGGCCTAAGTTGACCTACTAGATCCGATTTTGGCCCATGTTGAACGCATTTGATCGATTTCGAGTACTTAGTCGGAGTTGAAGAAAGTCGCCTCGGCAACCTACCTTGTAACGACTACTCGGGGAGTACTCGGCCTTGGAGACCTTGTTTTACAACCATGGTTATACATTCGAAACACTATCCACGCATTCACGTTACATACTTAAGCTTTCCATACTTGAAAACATATTATATAGTGAAGTTTTGCATAAAATGATAAACTAGTAGAAGTTTAGGGACTAAAAGTGAGCAAAACCAAATGTTTTTCCACCTCATTTCTCCTCCAATCACCTTCAACATTTTTTAGCCAATCATATTTCACCCTTTCTCCACCTCTTTTCTCCTCCAATCACCTTCCACCTTCATTAACTCTCAAACCCTAATCTCCACTTATAAATACAAGCCTCCACCACCTCTTAAACATTTTCCATACACTATCCCAAACTCTCTAATCCTCTCAAGATTCCAAGCAAGGAAGAATACTTTCAAGTGTTCTAAGTGAGGTTTCACTCACTTTTCTTCACCTTTCTTCTTCTAATCTTCTTTCAAACTACTTGGGCAACCTCTAGGAAGGTTTCCACAAGTTTTGCATGGCAAACTAAGGTGGACCCTCACCATATTTGAGGTCCAAAGTAACATAAAATTCTGCTCTAATTTATCTTTTTGTTTCTTGTATATAATGCTTAAAACTTAGTGGAATCTTGTACCCACCTTGCTCCCAACTAAGCTCATAGTTATGGGTTTGTGTTGTGGTTGATTTCCACCAATAAACAAGCTTAAAACCTTCTTTAAATTCTGCCCATATATGTTCTAAGTGATTGAAAACCATCCAAACTTCAACCCTCCATGTTGAAAGGTTTGTGCATGAGTATGTGTACTATGGAAGCTTTGGCTATCCGAATTAGTTCCACAAAATCTCACTTGTTCACATTTTTTTTACTAATGACATCAAGTAGCTTTCAAGAATCAAAGTAACATAACCTCGTCTCGCCTGCAACATTTGCCATGTTGGGTATGACACGCCCGAGTTATCCTTACTTGGCTACTTGACAAACTAATTAGTTATATTTTTTTATTTTTCATTCATAACCAACTAGGTTATCAACTACGTTGATAAACTTATGCTTTGGTGAATCATACAAAGAGGTTAATCTTACCTCTATGCTTGACTTACATGATTTATATGATTATACATAATGGACTATAATATACTATATAAAATATAACATATATTTAACCGGATTCTTGATACTAACCGGATTATGGTTAGATGTCATGAACTTAGGTTATAATATCTTCGTTCTAAACTCCTCGTTTGTGATTCTAATGGGAAAATTAGGACCCATGAAAACACGTACAAACTTAGTGTCCAAACGAGTATTTAGATAAGATATATTTTCGTTACATACATACTTTTATTATTAAATTCCGAATCCGAACCTCCACAAATTCCATAAACTCACACACCTTCGTTTCCTCAATGTAGAGCTGTGGATACTTGGTTTTCATTTCACTCTCGACTTCCCAAGTGAATTTGGCGCCACGCTTTCCTTCCCATCGTACCTTAACTATGGAAATTTTGCTGCGCCTCAACCACTTGGTACCTCGGTCCATGATTTCGACCGGTTTCTCCACAAAATGAATAGTCTCGTTTATTTGCAAGTCTTCGATCGGAACCTGAAGTTCCTCGTCTGTTAAGCACTTCCGAAGATTAGATACGTGGAACGTTGGATGTACATTGCTAAGCTCTTGTGGCAAATTGAGTCGGTAAGCCACCTTGCCAATCCTTTCGAGAATCTTGAAAGGACCCACATAACGAGGGGTAAGCTTTCCCTTTTACCAAAACGTATAACTCCTTTCCAAGGAGATACTTTGAGCAGAACGTGATCTCCAACGTTGAATTCCAGAGGCTTACGTCTTTTGTCAGCATAGCTCTTTTGTCTGCTCCTGGCCTTGATCAAGTTATCGCGGATCGAAAGAATCTTATTTGTCGTCTCTTGAATGATTTCAGGGCCAGTCAGTTGCTTATCTGTCGTCTCTTGAACTAATAATTTTTTTTTAAATATATATAGTATATGAGCACTATGTTTAGTTTGAAATATCGTAAAAATAGTAAATTATTGGATTCGGATGTGGATTTATAAAAGTTCGTTGTTTTTAATGCTGAAAATTTGGAAAATCAAATAGGTTTCGTTTTAATATATGCACAAAACGATTTTTTTTTTTTGAATTTTTTTATGAGTTTGGATATCCGAACCCGTATATGAAATTTTGGATATCCGAAAACCGAATAATCCAATCTTAAACACTCCTAATAAATCGTAGTAAAAATATCTGTTTGTCCCAAAAAAAAATTATTCATAATGTAGTATAGATAATAAAAGAATATGCTTAGAATACTTGTACTTAAATCTATGTATCTATTCAAAACCTATCCATTTTGTATGTAGTAAATATAATTTTCATCAAAAGGACTGATACACGCCCCGTTTGCGGGATGACCATATAATGTATATATGTATGGGTTATCAGGGGGCAAAAATGAAAGTGCACTAATTTTAACGTGATTTTACTAATTTTTCGTGAAAATAACGTTAAAAGCTTCGGTTAATCATGCATCATGTGATGACGTTGATAGCTGAAAGACAAAAGGGTACATGCACTAATCGGTCTTTGTCCCGATTGCTCAGTGTTATGTGCCTTATGTCCAAGGTTTGATGCAAAACTACTATCGAGCCGGAGGTCTCACCAGAAGCAGTCTCTTTATTTCTACGGGTTATCCTCCTCAGACCCTAACTTTGCTTTACTATTGGTGAGATTTACTGAGTATGATGATGATCATGGACTACTGCTACGACACGCGCGTCATCATTTAACATGGTTCATAGAGTATATATCTTGCTATAGGTTAGTTACACACTTTACACACGTATGCAACTAACTTTCAAAAAATTATAACCAAAAGACACCACAAATTAATGTTTGATTCACATAATCTTATTCCCAAATTAACCCACAAAACTTCAACCAATACGTTTTCTCTGTTCATCAATTTTGATCATCTCATCCTCAACATTAATCTCCAAATCACAATCAACCATCAAACCTCAACAATCCTATTCAAAATCATGTCGAAAACCTTACATTTTTCGACCCTTTTTTCCAACATAATGTGACATTCAGATGGTGAACAATGGAAGAAGAAAATGGGTTATCGAATTCGAGGGTTGTTAGAGATCTGTCCGAAGAGTTGATCGGAATCATTGAAGGTGCTAAATCGATTGGAGAGTTTCGATTAACGCAGAGGAAAGAAAGCCAAACCTTAGGACGGCGATTGAGGCTTTGGCTGCCCTTGTTGGAAGAGCTTAGAGATCTCGATGCTCATTTTCCCGAGATTTGTATCTCGTGTTTGCATAAGTTGAAGAAATCGTTTATTCTCGCCAAGAAATTGTTGAAAACTTGTCAGGCCGGAAGCAAAATCTATCTGGTTAGATTCTGTAACCGACCTGTACTGAAATAACCGAACCCAACACAAAACCAACGGTTTTGGCCATTTGTTGGCCCAAAATTTCCAAGCCCATATGGCAAACCCAAAACCGAAAAAAAACCAAAAACCAAATATTTGGTTTTTGGTTCAACTGAGCCCAAAACCGACCCATGCACTCCGGTACACTTAGTTTTTGAGTAATTTAACAAGTATTGAATATGTTATTATCTTTGATTTAGGTATTGGAGGCTGATGCAATGGTAACTAGATTCAATACTGTTTATGATAAATTGAGTCAAGCAACAGATGGATTTCCGTATGAAGAAATTGGAATTTCTGAAGAAGTTAAAGAACAGGTGATATTATATTTTCAAAAAAAAAAAAAAAAAACATTTCAACATACCAAACCTGCCTAAAATGATGATGATTAGGAGATGATATTTTCTGAAGTGATACTAAATTCGCGAGTCTGGAAAGTGGCGGACCCAGAAATTATTTGTTGGGGGTGCGGATTAGTGGTTCAAGCATACTTTCAGGGGGTGCGGTCGGGTTTTATGCCTAAAAAATACACTAATTTTTTTTCAAGGGGTGCGCCCACCCACCCTGGGCTTCCCCTAGGTCCGCCCCTTTACAGTCTAGGGATCTAAACCGCACACACATTTAACTATACGCGTCATGTTCGGGTAGACCCGTTTAATGTGGCGTTGTATTATAAAATGTGTTTTATGTCATAACTTAAACTCATTGGGTATTCTATGCCGGAATTTAATATATAAAGAGAAATGATAATAATATTTAGAGGTTAAACTACTTACTTTACATATGTTTGTATTTTTCTCTTGTAAATTTAGATTATTGATACGTAAAAAATACAATAACACAAAATAAAATTTCGTGTTATGTGCCTTATGTCCAAGGCTTGATGCAAAACTACTTTCGAGACTGGGGGTCTCACTGGAAGCAGCCTCTCTATTCCTACGGGGTAGAGGTAAGGCTGTCTACATCTTACCCTCCTCAGACCCTACCTTAGCTTTGCTTTTGGTGGGATTTACTGAGTATGATGATGATGATGATGAGATGGGTCGTGTTCATGTCAACCTGTAAAATTTCATGTGTCTGACACAATTTCAGCTTCATGTCAACTTTTTGGGTTCAACCCGCGAACACGACCCATCTAACACCTCTAAACTAATGATGAAGGAAGTTGTTAACTTGTTATAAGTGAATAAAACCATGAATTATTGCAGTTGGAGCTAATGTGTATGCAACTCAAGAGAGCCAAACAGAGTAAAGACACTCAAGATATGGAACTAACCATGGATATGAGGGCAGTATTGTCATACGACAACGATCGAATCGCCGAATGCAAGAGCATTGAAAAGCTAGCAAACAGATTGTCTTTAAATACTCTTGAGGATTTGAGGATTGAAACTGTGGCTATAAGAAAACTTGTGAAAGAAAGAAGAGGACAGAATGCAGAAGGAACTCAAAACATCATAGATCTTCTTGATAGATTTAAAAGATTTGCAGGAATTGAGCAGGTTAATGTTCTCGAAGATCCTGTTCCGTGCAATAGATCGCTGCAAAAAAGCACTTCCATTGCGATACCGTTTGAGTTCTTGTGTCCGATCACGCTGGAAATAATGAGGGATCCTGTTATTGTTGCCACTGGTCAGGTAACTTCATATGATCCGTCTTATGATGCTGCATTGTTATGCGGTTTGACTTTTTTTGGTCAACTTGAATAACCTTTGACTTTTTCTAGTTAAAATGTTGTAACCAATTCTTGTCTTAAAATTTTCATGTTTGATTGCAGACATATGAGAGAGCAAACATACAACAATGGTTAGACTCTGACCGCAGATGCTGCCCGAAAACCGGACTACCATTAGCGCACACCGCGTTAGCACCAAACGTCGCGTTACACAACTTAATACAACAATGGTGCGAAACCAACAACTACCAAATCCCGAAAAAATCACCACCTCCACCACCTAAGAAAGCACACAGTGAAAAAGTTGTCATCTTGATACAAAACTTAACTTCAAGCCAATTACAAGTACAACGAAAAGCGGTCACCAAGATCCGTATGATCTCACGAGAATCCCCCGAAAATAGAGTTTTAATAGCCGAAAAAGGCGGGATTCCACCCCTTGTCCATCTTCTTTCATACCCGGATTCCAAAATCCAAGAACACGCTGTAACCGCACTTCTAAACCTCTCAATCGACGAAAAGATCAAGAAACAAGTATCGGAACAAGCACCAATTCCGGCTATAATCGAAATCCTTCAATACGGAACTATTGGAGCTAAAGAAAACTCAGCAGCAGCATTGTTTAGCTTATCAATGCTTGATGAAAACAAAACGTTAATCGGGGCATCAAACGGGATCCCACCGTTGATTGCTTTGTTAGCGGAAGGAACGATTCGAGGCAGAAAAGATGCAGCCACAGCTTTGTTTAACTTAACCATTTCACAGTCAAACAAAGCCAAGGCTATAGAAGCGGGGGCGATCAAACCGTTGGTATCGATTCTGGATAACAAAGGGTTAGATATGGTTGATGAGGCTCTTTCTGTTTTGTTACTGCTAGCAGAACATCCTGATGGGAGGAAAGAGCTTGGACAACTTAGTTTTATTGAAACATTAGTTAAGTTTATGCGCGAAGGGACCCCGAAGAATAAAGAATGTGCAGCGTCGGTCCTTCTAAAACTTTGTGAGAATAATAACAACAATCTGGTGGTTGCGCTTCAGTATGGGGTGTATGAGCATGTATCGGAGCTTTCGCAGAATGGGAGTAAACGAGGGAAAAAGAAGGCGGTGGCAATGTTGCAGCTTATGAGCAAAAGCGGACAGATCCCGAGCTATAACAATGTAAGGTAACATTGGTTTGGTTGTGTATTTACAGTTGTGTTAGTTATGTGGAACGGTCGCGTTATACATGTTATTAGTATTGTAAGGGCATGTAGATTGATTACTAGTAATATGAATAATACGTCACTAAAAAGGATTTTTGGTCATCCTCTTTGTTGTTTCTAGGAAGAACTAACTGAAGATCTTTATTATCTCAGTAAACTTGAACCAATGCAGCAGTTTTATACCATTGCAATGGTGTAGGTTGCACCCAACATTCATAATAAGTATATATAAGGAAATAAAGATTGTCTTTTTAACAAATAGTTAAAAAAACCTCATTTTATATTTCGAAAATAATTTTTAATTATGATGGTTTTTATAACATTTAGTCCCTCGTACCAACCAACATTGTCTGGTTTGCCCACTGGGAGCTAATAAATTGGTTTTTTTTGTTGCCCGAGTGAAGAGTTCGTAGGAGGTCACCCTATACTAGAATTACTCCCACCCAGACGCGCGTAACTATGGAGTTCTCTCTCATCCATAGCTAATGCACACCCAAATTAAGTTGGTGGTATTTGAGGCGTGACATGACTTATGAAACCAACATCTTTTTTATCCATAACCGATGTGAGATTTGCCCAGGGTGTTATATTTTTTTTTTTTTTGTGCCATGCTATAGCCTTTGCACCACTTTTTCGAAAGTATCCTGCAAGTCGTCGCTTCTTATTCTAAGGGGCTGTTTGTTTTTGGTTCAGACCTCTTACCTCTTACTGGTTCAACGCTTAATGGTTCAGACTATTTGTTTCACGAGCAGATGTCTGAATGGTTCAGACATTTGCCTCTGAATGGTTAAACATTATACTGAGTCTGAATGATTAAGACCTCTAATCTGAATTGGTCAGACATTTGCCTCTGAACGATTAAGTATTATACTAGCTCTTAATGGTTCAGACCTCTTACCGGTTCAACACTTAATGGTTTAGACCTCTTACTGATTCAGCACTTAATCATTCAGAAGTTGCCAAACAACTCTTGATTCTAAACAAAGTTATGACTACGAATAATGAATCAAATCTTAAATCGGTAAAAGAAATCATATAAGTCGAGTGGCATGCTTTTTTTTATCTTCTTTTCTGAAGGGTTTTTTTTTTTTTTTTTTTAAATTGTTTCCCTTGAAAGTTTGTCAACTTATTGGTACTAACGTATAAAATAGAGGCAACTACACGTAATAATAAGTGTTATTGGTTACTGGGACCACTCTATATCTGGTACGGTTGACTGGTTGAGTACTCATGAACCGCCTTCAATTGGGCTGGCCGGTTATGACACACACTGGTTGAACCGGCGGACAGATTAGTGGTGATCAAATTTTCAAATTTTAGTTTATTATCCTTCCACAATCATGTTTACTCATTCATTCCAGTTTTTTAAATTGGTCCAACCATTAAACCAATAAGACAATCGGTTCAATAACCGGTCTGGTTATATAAAGATCGGTTATAATGGTCTCAAAATATCATTAGTTTAAGCAATCATTTTCATTCCAGGTCTGTGCATTGCTGTTTGGCCCAACCATACAAGCCCAAATTCCATTGGGTTGGGCTTTTTGAATTCAACAATCATAAGTTTGAATTTAATTTTTGGCTAAACCTAACAAGAGTGTAGAATCCTTTGTATAGGCCCAGTTGTATACCTTACATGAAAACGGGCTGATTTGGGCTTTATTTTCACGCTATGGGCCTAGGGGCTAAAAGGGTCAAATTGACAAATTCAAAAACTTGACAAAAAGGGAAACAATTATTGTGTTAGATCATGTCATTATTCTAATAACAGCTTTTATAATCATATTAGTTATACGAATCTAATCTAATCTAATCTAATCTAACTACTATAATAAAAGAAACCAATAAGTGACACGTGTCATTCATTAAAGACGTCTACATTTGTAATTTCCTGTCTTTTCATACTTATCTTATATCAATTAATTAAATAATAAATAATCAATTAATATTAAATCTTATCTTACTTTGAATGTCGGATAAAATCATTCTATTTTTTTTAATAATATATTATCTTCAAATTTAAGTTATAAATTAAAGATATTTTTTAAATAATAACACAAAACAATAATCTTAAACTTAAAAAACAATAATACGCTCATATAAAAAATTTAAAGTACAAACAAAATATACAAAATAACTTATTAGACATTAGATCAAACTTTAAAAAGGAAAAAACACTAATTAGGAAGAGAAGCTACTAATATAATTCTGTTTTTGATTTTTCAAATTAGGGTTCTAATCAATTCGAATTAAACTTAACCAAGTTTGTGAATTGATTCGAATTAAACCGAACCAAATTTATGATTTTTTAAAGGAATCCGTTAGCATATTATTTACTATACAAAATTACATTTATTTAACCCGAGTAATACACAGCGTTTTTAAAGATATAAGTTTTTTTATTATTTAGTATATATAATTAGATTTATTCAACCCGTTGGATTTTTATTATTTGGTATACAATACATGGGGTTCTTAGAAATATAATTTTTTTTATTATTTAATATATAAAATTAAAGTTGTTCAACTCGTGTAATAAACGAGATTTTTAAAGAATAACTGTTTTAATTTAGTATATAAAATTACATTTATTAAACCCGTGTAATACACGGGGTTCTAACCTAGTTATTTATAAAGTAAAAGAAATAAGATAAATATCCCACTCTCCCTATTATTTTCTGCGGCATTCAGGTGAAGGGCGAATACGGGTGGCGTCGGTTCGTCTTGGATGAGAGGCGAGGTTTTACCAATTATTCCACTGTTGTGCCTTCGGGCGGGTGGAGGTCGGGTTTCCGCGCATTTGGGAGAGCCAAGGGATTGGCAGTGGTCGAGTAGTCGACCTTGGCTACAGCGCCCGATGTCACGATGGTTGACATATCGTTTCTTGCCGTTCAAAATTTTTTGTTCCTCTAAACTTTTGTGCTCTCATGTTTTTATATATGATATTAATAATATGAAAAGCTTTTCTCACTTCTTTTGTTCTTTTTTTTTTCAAATTATGATGGCTAAGAATACGAAAATAATACAATAAATGGTTTATGTGTTTTTATATTTAGTTTCTCATAGCTTCTTTAGTTGTATAGAGCTTGCTTGATTGTTTATTGAGCTTGTCCATGTCTTTTATAACAATAAATTGTGTATATTTCTTTTATTATTTTATGTATGGATGTTTAATAATAAGTATAAAAAGCTTAATTTGTATGTGAGGATAGCGTCTAGCGTCACATAGTGGCGGATCCAAGATTTGTTTTCTATGATATCATTTTTTTCGATACCTAAGTTATAATAACCCAAAGTCAAAATTTTCGGATTAGGTCAGGTCAAAATATATAATAAAAACCAATGTTATAATAAAAGTACAATGTCACTGAAAAAACACAAAATAAAAATACAAAGTTATTTGAAATATATAAAAAATACATTTTGTAATTGATCCCTACGTGTTTTTATGTTCCCCTTTTCCCTCAATCCCTCGTACGTGCGTGGCGTGGCTGTTCTAATTCCGATTGTCATTTAAGAGGCAAAGGTTCACGTGCTTTTTTTTTTTTTTTAATTTAGGTTTTTAACAATTTATTTAACGAATTGGATATGGGCTATAATAGTTATTGGGTTAAAAGATTCAGAAAGAAAAACATAGGCCTTTAAATGATTTAAAGTTTACTATTTAAAAATTAATTAACTGGGCTTAATTTTTAAACTACAAATTTGTTTATTGTGTAAAACATTTAAAAAAAACAATAGTGTCGTTCGTAAAAAAACCTATGGTTTCGCACATAAAATAACAATGATGTCTATCATATTTTTTCTATTACATGATACATATAATATGCAAATTTGAATGGTGTCGGGCGACCCCGTTGCCGAATATGTGGCTCCGCCACTGGCGCTGCGCCTAAATGAAACTCGGGAACACGACATGTTTTATTTTCCTTTCTTTTCCTTTCTTAAATGAAACTCTGGAACACAAAATATTTTTACTTTCTTTTTATTTCTTTTCCTTTCCTTCCATTATAAACTCTGGAACACAGAGTAAAGTTGGGGTGCCACTAGCGTTTAAAAACCAAGATTTAATTAGATAATTAATTATTCTAATAGAAGTTTTTATAATCATATTAAATATATGAATTGTTTATAAAATATAAAAGATATGTTTCTGGTTCAACCCAAGTTGATCATTTTCCTTAGTAGATGTATATGTGATGTTAATCATGCCTTGATTATTGGTAGAGGTGAGCAAGTTTAGGTCCGGACCGAAAATAACCGAGAACCGAACCGAAAATATACCCAACCCGACCCGAACCCAAGTACCTAGGTATTTAGATCGGTTCCAATTTTTCATATAAAATAGGGTCGGGTCGGGTCGGTTCTCGGTTCTTTTCATGGTGAAACCCGACTTGGACCTATGGACCGGAACCGACCCTATATTTAGGGTAGTGAATCGGTTCTCTATTTTATGTTTGATCGGTTCTCGGGTCGGGTCGGGTAATGGTCGGGTCGAGTCGGGTTTTTCCTTTTGCTCACCCCTAATTATTGGTAGATTCATTGTTGATATAAGCAATAAAATCACTTTAAACAACCTGTACCTTTATAGAATTCTCATAAAATTACTCATACTCTTCATCCTTAATCATAAACAACAAATATTCATATGATCAAACAAGTAAAGAAGGTCAATAATTGATGGATAGTAGGACCATAGATATGAACAAACCAAGATCGATATCAGAAGATTCCACGTAGACTACAACCGAGCATCAAAAGAACGTGCATTAAGCATAGACTATAGAAGGAAGATGGTCTATGCACTTGACCGCCCAACCATGGATCAGTCATGAAAATTTGGTTAGTTCAAACAAGCTTAGTCAGCACACATCCCCTTTCACCGATAACTTATTAAGGTCGAATTTGGGTGGATATATGATCAAAAGTTTCGTGCACGTACATGGCTTTAAGCTCCATCGATGAAAACTTATAGACTTGTGCACGTGGATGTTTGCTACAAAAGATAAAACCCAATGATCCTAAAGAACCACATAATAATAAACATGATACAAAACCATGTGGTCTTCAACCTACATATAGGTTGGTATATATATTTTCATTCTTTATTTGTAGTTTTGTACACATTACCATTGACGTAATGTGTCAAACCAACCACATTCCAAAAGTAGAACTAAAACAAGTGTCCACAACTCCAATTGCAAAATCAATAATTTTAGTCCTAACCACTACTTATTTTCAACCTTTCAAAAGTATGAGTGTCTACAAGTATTGAACCAAAAAAAAAACTTCTTCAACAAATTACAGGCAACATAATTTGGAACAAAATTGATGGGTTAGTGGTGACATTCATGAAAAGTTGAAAACAATGGGAACATGGCAAATACGAGTGAAAATAGATGTAACATCTGACCTCTCATACCAACCAATATTGTCTGATTTACACACAAGGAACTCACATATTTGTTTCTGGTTGCTCGAGTGAAACTTCCTAGGATATTATCCACCCGAGAACGCTTAACTGTGAAGTAGTCATCTTATCCACAACCAATACACCCAAATCACGATGATGATATTTGAAGCGAGACATTCCTAAAGCTTTATCTCTCCCTGTGAACATAACATAATAGAACAATATGTGATTTGCATAATGTCACAATTGTCATATCGAAATTCCATAGTTTGGGACTTTTTCAAGATTCTTATGCGTAGGGTTCCATCAATCAACTGATTTGTAAGGTAGAATTAAGAATATTGATATTTTAATCCAAACTGTCATTTAATGTATCATTTTACCTATAGCACATTACTCCTTTTTTTTTTTTTTTTTTGAAGAAAAGTAATTTATTATAGATTTTCGTAAAACAGAGAAGATTACAGACTAATGGCATGTAAATGGGCAACAAGCTCCTTTAAAATGAATTTTGCGAACTTTTTAATGTGACGAACTTTGCTTATGCGGTTGTCACGAATGCGATAAATGGTTATAAGTTACCAACATCTATTTGGGTAATCCTTAAATGCGTTATTGTAAAGGCACAGACGAGGATAAGCTTATATATGAGCAACAAGTTTGCGTCCAGTGTGATCCGCTCTAAATGCAACAAGGTACGTTGTGATCTTTTATATAGTGTGTTTAGGGTCTTTAAATATAGTGGGTTTTAAATTTTCATAATCTATCACAACTTATTTATCGATGGTTTGATCGAGGTTAATCTTTGGATATACAAAAATTTTGGTTATTGTATTTTCTTTGTGTAGAACCGTTTCTTTTTTTCTTTCTTTTATTTTTTTTATATACAAAAGTTTTGGTTATTGTATTTTCTTGGTGTAGAACGGTTTTTTTATATGAATACAAACTAGGTTATAACCCCGTATATTACACGGGTTGAGTAAATAAATTTATATACTAAATAATAAAACATTATATCTTTAAAAACTTTCTTTATTGCACGAGTTGAATAAATATAATTTTATATATTAATTAATAAAAAGTTATATATATAAGAACCATATTGAACGGGTTGATTTAATGTAATTTTATATACCAAATAAAAAAAATTATATCTTTAAAACCACATGTATTACACGGGTTGAATAAATGTAATATTGTTTACCAAATAATAAAATAATACATCTTTAAAAAACCTAATTTATTACACGAGTTAAATAAATGTAAATTTATATACCAAATAATAAAAGAGTTAGTAAATGTAATTTTGTATAGTAAAAATAAAAATATTTCATATATTAATACAAAGTTTGGTTTTCGTGATAAATAATTTGTTTTATTTAAAATGTTTTAAATTAACAATTTACAATTTCGGTTATAAGAAAAATAGAAGAATGGTATTCGAAATTTAAAGTATGATAAAATTTAATATTAGCTCATCATTCATTTATTTATTTAATTAACTAGAGGGTAGGCCCGTGCGATGCACGACATGACCAACAGTTAGTGTCCTTCATTTTGTGGTGCGTTCGGGAAAAATGTTTATGCATGGATAAAAGGTGATTAGCCAAAAGACAATGTAAGAGAAGCCATACAAAACGTCATAAGAGCTTGTACCATAAGCCAGCCACACAAAATTTAAGGCGTGCATAGCATAGGAAACTTTGTTTGCGGAATGTGTTTAAGAACAAACTTGTATGCCAAGTCTAAAAACATACATTACAGGAAAAAAACTTAAAGGAGTTCATAAAGCTTCCGGTTTATTCAATAATTCACGAAATCTTCTGCCGCTAATGCATGCCCATGTAGTCGCCCTTCCCCTTAGTAGTTTCTTGTCTACAACAGGTTTAAGCAAGTAAACATAAGCAACGGCTATGAGTTAGTCAAATCAAATATCTTAACATATGTGCACGCATGACTCTCCATACATGACTAACCCATAAAAATCATTGAGAGAACTCACTACCATATGAAAACCTTAAATCATATTACAATATGCTACAATAAATTAAATAAAACCAGACTAAATTGTAACTGCCTAAAAACTTGAAATGACTATTAAACGAACTTAAACATAGATAAATGAAGGTAAATGAACACACATAAACAAATTTTTAAGTGAACTAACTTATGAGTGTAGCGACTGCAGTATGCACGTAAAGAAACATGAAACAGTAACAAAATAGATTACAACCAGTCTGCCATTATTAACATCATAGATTTCTTATACATAAACTTTAACGCTAAGTAAAAATATCAACAACTACCATGAATATAAACAAAAGGTATTATAAGACCAATAAAGTATAGAAACAAAATGGAAGCGAGCGAAGCAAAGCAGGTTAATTGGGCGAGGGAAGACTCTGTGTACTAACTTGCTTCTTTTATTCGGTAGGTGGGCACTCGTCATGAACCACCTAAGATTTAGAATGCAACAATGAGTGAAAGATATATGGTGTCAAAGTGTACATACCAAAAGCTATTCATCTTATTTGCTTAAAAAATTTATATTGTAGAGTTGGCATAGTATAGCACTATAGCAGTATGATTTGCAACCTTATTGTGATCAAGTGTGAATGAGACCATTGAATGAATAATGGGAGTAGCAACAACAAATTTGTAGATTTGGCCGTCATAGGATGCCATCCTTGCCTTTCACGACCTTTGCTTGATGAGATACCCATGAAGTGTGAGTTAAACTCCTATTTGTGGGTTCTCCTTCAAGGCCTTTTTGCTGATTATTTTAAGCCAGTTTACAAATGATGAACATAATGGTAAGCGAAGTTAGTTGCTTGTATTTCTTGAAGATAGAATACAAATATACTGATAATATGAACATACTGCAAGTAATGTTGCGGTATAATGTTCATAAGGCATGCAATTATGCTCCTTTGAATTATCAGCCAGCTTCAAAAAAATGAAAAGACCTGTTAGTAACAATCTTCTTTGTCATTCATTAACACATTTAACAAAAAAGCTCTCATTCATTAAAAGGCCACAAACAGGATGAAATCATGAAATAAATCAACACAAAATAAACAAATCATTAAATAAGCTAAAATATATACTCACAATAGGACAATCCCGCCAAAACTCAGATAATGATTTCCTCTGCAGGCAAGGAAAAAGACAACTAATTAAGAAGAAATTAGACCAGAAATAGCAGAGCACAACAATTCTTCCACAATTAGA
The DNA here is from genome assembly GCF_002127325.2 of Helianthus annuus. Taxonomy (NCBI): domain Eukaryota; kingdom Viridiplantae; phylum Streptophyta; class Magnoliopsida; order Asterales; family Asteraceae; genus Helianthus; species Helianthus annuus. The sequence goes on along the minus strand of NC_035446.2, from coordinate 5,980,691 downwards.
ACAAAGAGACCACAAATTTAGTAACTAAAACATTATGATTATGCATTCTTATTCATATACATCAAATAAAATGAAAACCAATGAAAGTATGAAACTCACATTTCTCAAATAGCTGAACTGAAATGGAGGCAATGCACCTGTATCCACACGGTTACTGGTGTTCCTTAGTGAAAGCAAAATATCCATTTGTAACACCACCGAATATGTTATTATTTCCACGAACTCTTTCTATATCAAAACTCAAAATAATGCGACTAAACAAACTGGAAATAAAAACGTACCTGAACCAAATCAGAATACGAAAAGAAAAAACCCTTGCAATCAGACCTATGACACGAATAAAAAAGATCTGAACCCAATCAGAGGCGAGATGTATATGAGTATTTAAACAAACAAACCAACTAATCGTGCACGACTATCTCCATATAATCGACATCCGGTCAGAATCGTGGCCGGAACCCTTTCTTTATCTTTCAGATGGTCCGTAATTGCTCATCAAAGTAACATTCCAAAATACATAAAACAGTTAAAGGAATTGCATATAACCATATTCAATACATATATTTGCATGAAACTTTTTTATAACCATCCAATTATTAAAGACGTATGAAGCTCTAAATCAGATAAAGACAAAAGAAAAAGAACATACCAGTTGAGAGAAATAGCAGGGAATAGAGCAACCGCACCTCGAAAAGTGATAAGGAGTCCCTTGCCGGAGGAGTAGAGGAGAAGAGCAGGCGGAAAATGCGGATGATACTTCGTATACCACCTTCGATCCTCCGTTACCTTACCTTGACTGAAGTCGTTACCCCATCACATCACCCGGTTCGTTCTTCGGAACCCTAGTCGTCACTCAAAGATGTGGCTGCTGACCACCGGCGAACTACCGTCACCATCGTCACTATATGTCACCCTTGAGCGGTGATGTTACCCCCATCACCCTCGTCGTCATCTCCTGAGTAATAGATGATCACCGGGTAATGTAGCCGGCGACCGTCCACTCTCTCTCCAGGCCCCTCTCTCTTTCTTTAACCCTGGATGTATCTAACTTTGTAGACGTAGTGTTATGTGAATGCGAATGTGAAAAGGAAGTAAATAATAGTTGATAAATTGATAAATAAATAAATTTTAATTAAAAGTAAACGATTCAATTGCAATTGCAAGTTGTAGGAAACTCTTTAGTTTCCAAGGAGTTATTGAGAAAAAAGGGTAAACAGGGATTAATGTTAAAGTTAAATAGGTAAATTACTTCTCTTTGAATTCCATTTAATATTTTTTAACTTAAAGACTTCTAATTTACCTCTATTTCATTATTTGTAAACTTTTAGATTATGATTTTGGAATATATTTTTTAATCAATATTGTTTTAAGTGTTGATTTATAACATCATAAATTTTGACTTTAAAAACATTCAAAATAATATTGAAAAAACTGTTTTACAGCAAAAGTAAATTTTTAAACCATGGTCGCATGACTGTTCTCTTTAAAAAAAAATAATGCTTAAGAGCTATGACGTATTATATATAAGCAAAACTTTCAATTTTCACATAACAGAGGCAGAAGCTTATAAAAAAATAGGCAGGGCTTATAAAAAAAATGAATTCATATCATTAGGTTAATATCTTATTTGTAAACAATTATATTACACATTAAATCATAAAATATGTAAGTAATGGTATTAGAAAGGGGAAAATGTAATAATCATTTAATAAGTTCATTAAAGGTAAAATAGTAATTCAATAGGAGTAATTTTAATAAAATGGGTAAATATGTAACATGTATGGTTTAAAAGGGGGAAATATGTAATTGATTTTATGGGTTGAGTATATATGTAATAAATGATCTTAGGAGGGGGATATATGTAAATGACCTCATTTAAAACAACCATAAATTTTGGTTTTAAAATAGTACATATAACTAAACTTTAGAATATATATAGATATAAGATAAGTTTGGAAGTGAGACGAGAAAATCATAAAATAAATACCTACAATAAACGACATGTGTCACACATTAATGTTTTATCATATAGTATAGTATAGATAAAAATTTAGATTGATATAAATAGATTATTTTGGTGTAGCAAAATTTGTTAACGAAGTCTTAATAAATTTAACCCATTATTTAAAACTCCGTAAATGTATAAATGATAAATAATATTGGTTAGAGTAAATTACGATTTTGGCCCCTGTGGTTATATCACTTTTACCATTTTAGCCCAAAAAATAATTTTTTAACATCTGAGCCCCCATTAAATGTTAGGGGCCAAAAAGGTTAGAAAAAAGACGTTAGGGGACAAAAAGATTAGAAAAAAAAACGTTGGGGTTCAGATGTTAAAAATTCTTTTTGGGCTAAAATAGTAAAAGTGATATAACCATAGGCCCAAAATCGTAATTTACTCTATTAGTTAAATAAATAATATTATAAATGAGAAGGAGATTAAACTAAATAATAATTATCCATAAGAAATTAAACTAAATAATATTTAGTAGGAGGATTATATATAATTAATTAGAAAAGATTAAACTAAAATAATACTTATCTATAACACATGGCCTAATATGATGACAAGTGTCCTAAAAATGGTTTCTTTTATTATATAGTACTAGCGGTAAGACCCGTGTGCAAACACGGGTCGTTTCCTAGAAAACCATGCATAGCCCATATTGACAGAGAGTAAAAAAATAATTAGTGCAGACTTATAAAATAGATATACACTAATGGTCAATAGGTTTATTCAACAGCAATTCCATTATGTTGATAGCAAACTACTGTTGTCTATTAATTGTTAAAAACTTCAGTTGCTTTCCAACAGACTTTCCTAAAAAATGTTATCCATTATCTCCAACAAAGCTTACTAGATGGATAGCTTAAAGTGAAACCACTGTTTTCAAAACCATCTGAGATACTATATTTTATTAACTTTAGATCGAAGACAATTCTTGCAATAAGAATGAGAAATATACGGTACTTGTAATTTAAATTCAAATAAAGTTAAAACCAATTTTTGCAAATAAAGTTGACCAATTCCAGTGATGATTGCTTAAAGTGAAACCACTGTTTTCAAAAACTCTGTTTGACCAAAGTCAAACCACTGTTGGCAAATCTATGATTCTAAGTGGTTCAAAATCTGTTTCACTTTTGGTCAACATCTGTTTATCTGTTGGTCAACATCTGTTTGATTTTTGGTAAACAACTGTTTGACTTTTGGTAAACATCTGTTAGACTTTTGGTCAACATCTCATTTAGAATTCAACAGAGAGTAAAAACATAATTAGTGCAGACTTATAAAATTGATATACACTAATGGTCAACAGATTTATTCAACAGCAATTCCATTATGTTGATAGCAAACTACTGTTATCTACTAACTTTTAAAAACTTCTGTTGCTTTCCAACAGATTTTAATAAGAACTGTCATCCATTATCTCCAACAGAGCTTGCCAGATGGATAGATAGTAATTATCAGATGTTAGTCAAGCCATGTTAAAAAGTTCAGTCAACAGAAACTACAAAAGTTAGTAAACAGATATTGATAGAACATATACATATGTGTAGATATTGTACCAAAACGTGTTATCTATTATAGCTAAAAGACATCTATTATAGGTAAAAGACAACTATAGACATGCATCATCAGTTAATATATAAGACACATATGAGTATTTCCATTGTACTATCCACAAAAAAAAGTAGCACCCACCCATTGACAATGAAACTTGTTTATAGACATAACTACATATAGAACATGCCTAAGAAGCAAAATTAGTACAAGCAACGAACCAAATGTACAACCACAAACAATCATGACATGAAACTAAGAGGACTTTATCTTTGTCACGATATGCATAACTTTTTTTTAACTTCAACAATTGAGTAGACTTGTGAAACTCTAACGAAAGTTCATCACCAAAAGCAATATTGCAAGATCTCAGATAAGAAGACCATCCAACAACAGCATAGGTGAATCCAATATTGGTTTTTTGAGATGTTGTAAACAGTTCCTGGACTTCACATTTAAGATTCTGGATCTTGATAGGCTTAGGATTATCAGTATGCAGATCCAACGCAGAAGATACATCTGATGGCAGTTGCTAAAAAACAGAAAATTGAACCGTGAATTTTATAAATATTGATATATAACTGAAGTTATTGAAATAACGAAACAAAGCAATGACTGCAAAAGCTTACAAGTCTGTCTTCAGCATGTGTGGTGAAGTGTAAGACTGATTCTGAAGTGGATGATACTAAACGAACCTTTCGAACTTTACATGGTCTATCAACACTTGAAGAAGCAGAAATATCACGAACAGGAAAATCTTTAGACTGTAGTTGACGATCGTTAACATCATCAGCTATTTTTACAGAATGATCTACAGGCTACAACAAAATTTAAAAAAAAAATCTTCTTATACTTATAATACAATAAAATATATGCGTAGAAAATTATAAATTTACAGCATTTTTAACATCTGACTCATCAACCAGACACACAATCTTTGAATCAAATAGCCCATCATCAGCAAACTATATTTATAAGAAGAATCATATATAAGAAACCATATTTTAAATCATAATAATATAAAAATATTACATGTGTATATATACATTAAAAATATCCTCAAAACTCGTAAGCTGCTTAGGATTACCAATCAAAGCTCCAGCATCCTCATCATCCAAAGCATCTTCCCCGGAATCCAGAAGTTGTTTGTGTTTAGCCTACAAAATTAGATTTCAAAAGTTATTAGTAAAATATAATAAAAGTCACTTATCACCGTCATGTTATCAAACGATGTATTATATTATCAAAATTTTATACCGCAACCAATAAATCAAATCCATCATCTCCATAAACTGAATCATCCAAAACAACTACATCAACCTTCTTGAAAGAAACCTCAGTTCCAGTCTCGGAATGAAAAACGGAAAGATCAAATGTTTTAGATGCAATCATGGTGAAAACCAACCAAGATTCAACTGGTATGGAAACTTCTTCAATCAACTTTGACCATCCATCGTAAATCCGCATCCATCAGTCCATCCTTTCATCATCACATTCCAAAACCTTTCGCCAACATAGATAGTTGCCATCCCATACTCGTAATTTTTACCATAGAATTGTTTCCAAAATTTGTCAGCAATTAACTATAGAATAAGCAAAGGAATATTTAGCGCAGACTTGCAAATTTGATATGAACTATTGAGCAACAGAAGTTACAACGGATTAGTCAACAAAAGTTAAAATGAGAATTACTCAACAGGGTTAGTCAACAGTAGTTACAGTATTTACACACAACCTAACCACTCTTTGGCTATCAACTATTACATACCTCTGTTGCTATCCAATAGAGGTTTCGTAACAACTGTCATCCATTATGTCCTGAAGATGTTGCAACGTGGACAGATCTTAAATATCAGATGTTAGTCAACCGAGGTTAAAAGACTTAGTCAACAGAAGTTAAAAAGGTTAGTCAACAGATGTTAAGATTATAAGGAAACAGACGTTAAAAGGGCAAATAGATGTTAGCAAGCTGTTGAGATAGCATAAAATATTTAGAGTAAGTAACGAAATAATATATCGTTACTTACAGTCATTCCAACTTCAAGGCTAATATTTGCTGAAATGTAAGAGTTGTCGGACACTTTTTCTTTAAAACATGAGACAACGAACGACAAACGTCCAATAGCTTTCACCAATACAGCATCTTTCGTTTTCAAACAACGATCTCTCACAAACTTTGTCCATCCATCTGTAAATATACAATGATCATCTCTCTTCTTTACTCGTACTAACCATGATTTGTCACCATCAAGTAACTCTACGAGTCGCCCATACGGGACCTCCTTGCCCCACAACAGAGTCTGAAAATCAAGTGGTATATTCTGCAACAGTATTTAACAAACATCTTACATCAAAAATTAACGTAGATTCCTAATAGTAACAAGAAAGTTAAAAAACATACCAAAAATATAATATCATCTTCATTAAGGAATTGTAAAAAGGATGATCTTTGATTGGATAGATTTATATCTGCAAATAAACAATTTAAACTTACAAGTTATTATAAAAATCAAGTGGTATATTCACACACTTAAGGTATTCTAAAAACAAAGCACAAAACGAAAATCATCATCTCTCACAACAATTAAGCAAATGAGCATTAACCAAAAATTATATAGTTGATTTATCAATCGTAATGTAGAAGACAACATCACGAAGATGCATGCACAAATTGTGACAGAGAATGCTATCAGTAACTTCATTTAAGTTAATGCAGTACTTAATCAATAAAAATACACCTGATTACAGAAACTATTATTTGCTTCAAGAGAGAATATGAAACGCCGTCAGTGACAAACACATACTCATAACATCAAATAATGATTAATCTAACATATATAATACAAACAATAAATTCAAAAAAACAATACTTGATTTTATAGCGTGTAATCTATAATATGGAATAGAACTTTACCGATTTTGATAAGAAAGTTATTTGACAAAACTTCCGAATATCTTTTCTGGAGCTTATATTCAATAATGGAGTTGAAAAGTATATTAAATGGAGTTAATACAGATGTTACATTTACACTGGTTGGTTGAATTTAAATTTTGTAAAATTTATACTTTACCCACTTTTACATTAAAACATCGCAATTCTTAGACAGCAATAACCACTGTTTGAATATAAATTTATATTGGTAAATACAACAAACTTATCTATTAATTTAATATATTTATATTTATATAATTAAAAATAGTTTTTAAATCCAGATATTAAAGATTATTATAAGTTAAATAAATAAACAATTACAAGTTAATAGATTTTTTTAATGACAATTACAAGTTAATAGATAAATATCTTATTTTCAACAATCCCAATACAATCTCACCTCTTCTTCTCCAACGAAAAAACTCTACAGTTTCTTCTTCCTCAGACTTGACGATCAGAAGTTTGAAGTTTTAGATCAGGTATTTTTTTGTTCTCTTGTGTATTTTATAGGTATGCTTTAACATGTTCCTTTCAGTTTCCTCATTTCAAATTATATAAACATCAAAATCATAATCTACTGATGTTGAAATAGATAAACTTATTTGAACTTATTTTCTTTATTTTATAATAAGATTTATATCAACCTATTTAGTTACATTTTGATTCATTCCATTTAAGTACACAGTGTTAGATTCATATTGTTGGTTGTAGGGACCATATTGAAATACACAACATATAAGTTTGGTCCTACAGAGTGTTGGATATTTTTTTATACCTTAAATAGAATGTTTTTCAAATACAATTAATTTTATATTATAGTATTTAACTGTTATTGTATTTTTTACTTTCAGATGGAGTTTATGATAATTATCAACGTCTCTCAATTGGCAGACCTAAATGAGGGATTGGTAAGCTATATTCTTAGAACAAATTAGCTCAAATCACAATTGTATGCTAAAAACTATATTTATATAATTAAAGATATATTAAATATTGTGTATTTTATATACATAGATACTTCCAAAGATAATGGCTAACTAATTTGTGACACCTGTGTCACTTCAATCATCAAACAAATACCAAACTAATGAAATATTGTATTTCATACTTAGGATTTGTATAAATATGTGTATCATTTGCACATATCAATTCTTGTTCGATTTCAAGCTTTAAATCGCTTTCTGGAAGGTTATACGCGCACTGATGCGTAAATATAACCAGTTTAATGCAACGAACACTCCAGAATAGTGAAATAGGCTTAACACACCTTAAATAACCTCCACATAACTTAGAAATAATTTTTGGATGGTTTGGTGTGTTGAAATCAAGTTTGTTCGAGCGTAGGGACTAATTGTGCCAAACTGCGAAACTATACCGATTTGTATAGTAACGAACATTCCGGAACTTGATCATAAGTTAAATATGTCCTAAATATCCTTTACATAGCTTAGAAATAGGCTTTGAGGTGTTTGGTGCGCAAAAATAAACTTTTTGATCAACAGGGACTAAAAGCGTCAAAAAGTGCATAAGTTTGCATTTTCGCTCATATTTTACGTTCTGAATATATCCGGATATCCAAAATTTATGTAAGTGTTAAAATATTTTATTTTAGTGTTTGGTATGATAAAATTCCATTCGTTGCTTAATTTGGATCGTTTTTGCGTCCGTTACGACTTCCGTCGTAACTAACCGAACAACGCAACCGTACGACCAAAAGAGCCGTCATCTGAGATAATTTTGAGCACATTTCAAGTTCCCTATACTTTAACTTCATTTTAGAGCCATAAAATGGGGTTAACGGGGCTTAAACGTGCCAAAACGCATCAAAAAATCAAGTTTGGAGGTGCAGGGGCCTGTTCTGCCAATTGCTGAAAGTTTCTGCCAGCACTCAGGTACCATACGGACCGTATAGGTCCTTTTACGGTCCGTAAGCCACCTTCATACCAGCAGAAATGCAAAAACATTGAACCTGGCCTTTCCCACCTATTCCCATGGTTTTAATCTCTGATTTTTTATTCTATGGGCTGGTATTTGAGTGCCCCTTGTATTCTATACCATGTGCCCAAGTGGATGGTTGAGATTAAAGCTCGGATTTAAAGAAACGATCCTAACGGTTCTAAGAAATCTATAAATACCTAACCCCTTTGCACTTGTTCCTCACAAATCTGATCCTTTTTGCTCTAAGTTGGGGCTTGGCACCTCATACATGAGCAATTTGGATCAAGATTACCTTACTTGGACCCTTTGTAAGTCCTCTTTCATTCTTTTACGCGTTTTTATCATGAAAGTCAAACTTTGTTTGACTTTCTGCATTAACCAGTTTATGGTCAACACGAAGTTCGTTTGAACTTCGCAACGTGAGCGTAATCACGATGGTTATAGTCCCTAGTGACTATACCTACTGATTACCACGTTGTTTAGGTGTAGTGACGAGTTGTAGTTTCGGCCAAAATGCGTGTTTATGCGTATTTTGTAACCAAACTACTCTTAGGTATCAAAACCGTTTATTTTGATATCCAACTTGTTTTCAAACTTTGTTAAACATGTTATAAACATGTTTTAAACATGTTTAGCTCGTCAGTTTAGATTAGCGCTTATGTAGGGTCGTAAGGTAAGCGATCTGAACAATCGCTTATACTTTCGAACCCGACCCGTTTGGTCGATCTTTAGGATCCGACCAAACAATTTAGGTGACCATAGTTGTATAGGGAATAACCTTCCGAGGTTATACCTTATGGTCGCTTCGTTTAAGTAGTTGTATGATAGGTAGTTTATATGCCTTAGGAAAATGACCAAAATGCCCTTTTTATGCATAATTGATATTTAAGCATATGTAACCCAAACTTTTGTCATTTAACTGATTATGAAACATAATTAAGTATGTTAGGGCATATAATACTTGTCATAGGACTAGTTATGCGGTCTGAACGCGTTTTATGCGAACGACGCGTTAAAGTAGCATAAGCTACCTAAACGGGCCGTAATGGGTCGTAAGCACTTAGGATAGGTTTCCTTTTAGGATGTAGGCTTTGTTAGACCATATTATATGAGTTCCTATACTCATTTGGTTACGAGACCTCATCCTATCCGATCTTCCGATTTAAGTCCGGTTTATTTATGTAGTTACCTATATTAGGTGCCGTTTGATTTCCGTGACTCCTCTAGCCTGCTTGGTAGTTGTTCAAGACTTCTAAGCACTCTCAAGTGAGTACATAGTCCCCTCTTTTACTGTTTTTCAAATGTTTTGGGGTGAAGCATGTGTACCTATCTGTTATTTTCATGATTTCAAAGTATAATTAATTATACATGTTAATACTTATCTTTTGACAAACGGAATGATTATTTATGGTTTAAACACTGATTTTTCAAAGATTATAAAATTAATTGTTGGAATAGTACTTATTATTGTTCACCAGACCGGTTGGTAGTATGATATAGCGCTATAGGATTTGACATCCCATTCCTGTTGTCATGGAATGTCTGAAACCAATTTATTTCTCCATCCAAATAGGGATTGCCTTCGTGGTATTCCTATAGCCTCAAAGGTGTAGTTTGATGCACTAGGTCTGAATGAATTCTTAAATCACATTATTTTTGGTATATTTAGTTATACTCCCAAAAGTATAGTTTGATATGCTCTCATATGTGATATTGTACAAATTAAACCAACATATATTTTGTTAATAACCAAAACATAGTTTAATATGTTATTTATAAAATCCAAAGAATATTTTGATATGTTATTGTAGGATCACCAACAGTTATTTATAAAACTAAAACATAGTTTGATATGTCATTACTAAAAACCAAAACATATTTTAATATGTTATTTATAAAACTAAAACATAGTTTGATATGTTATTACTAAAAACCAAAACATATTTTACTATGTTATTTATAAAACCAAAACATAGTTTAATATGTTATTTATAAATCCAAAGTATACTTTTGATATACTCCTGAAAACTTCTATTTTGACAACTAAAGTATATTTAATGTACTATCTGTTTAACGATTTTGGAACTGAAATATATTTTAATATATTACTTATTCGACTTTCTTAAAAACCAAAGTATATTTTTGTATATACTACAAACCTATTTATCTAAATATTGTTTTCCAAACAATATACATTATATATAAACTCATTTTTACTTAATTATTTATTTATACATCTTTCTTTTATATCAACTGTTTTCTTATCACATTATTATATGATTTACAAAACAAAAAACATTTTACAAGGATCATGACTAACTTTTCTTAAACATTTTTCTTTAAACTTATAAGTCATGAATCCTAAATCAATAAAACCTATGTATCTCACAGGCATTTTTATGCTGACGTACCTATTTTTACACATGTTTCAGGTGCTGCTTCGTGATGATTGTTGATACATGCTACACTTAGGATGGACTCGTGCCTTAGCGACTTCAAAATTTGAAAGACAATATTTGTATTTATCTGATTAGTAATAAAACAATGAGTTCATTAATTCAATGAAACAGAATTATTTAATCCATGGTTGTGAAATAATTATTCTGTTACAACACTCCCCGACGTTTCCGCCACGTTTTGTTGTTTTACGTGGTCGGGGTGTGACACAATTACCAAGAAAGTGTGAAGTGATAAAGTTGGTTGATTATACGGGTTTTAAGTATAAGATTGCAGTACAGAGCATCGGTCATAAAAGTAAGAGGATAAACAGGCCAGAATGGACCCGGTTCGTTGAAACTTATAGAAATAACAACATAGACAAGCCGTGTTTAAAAAAATTGAAGCAAGCAAAATTTGAGATAAATGCTTTGGACAATGAGGGATTGGAGATTAAAAAAGATGGATCGAACAGAGATTATGTTCATGGATGCTTGATACAGGCTGAAGAAGAAACATACTAGAAGCAGGTTAAAAATTCCTACTTATTTTTATATATTGCCAGTGTATCTTTTGAACTGTTACCAAAACTTCTAATTTATATTTTGTATCCTATATAAAATCTAATATGACATTTCTAAAATTTATGAAAATTATAGCATTTACCATACGATTTGCTGAAGCTGTTGTCGCAAAGGAGATTAAAAATTGATAACTTGGTTGCCAAAGTACATGGACCAAAGCAGAGTAGTAAAGTTGATGTCCATTATGTTTTCTCTCCTGAAAACAAAAAGGGATTAGCTGCTGGTTTTATGGGACCAGGATGGACAACTTTTTTGCTTCGAAAATGATATTGAGGAAAGCTGCCAACTGCTGTTTCAATGGATGGGAAGTACTCCTGAAGACGACTTTAACTTTACTCTGAAGGTTTTTAACAAAGACGGGATTGCACTTCATGGAGAGACAAAACATCACTGCAGCCGTACCAATCACCAACACCACAAAAGGCGTCCACATTACAAAAAACAGTTTGAATACCATGTTTTACAGACACACAGCTTGGTATTTACATATCCACTTTTAATATAGTTGATTTTACTTATAATCTTGGATCTATCTGTTATTACTTAAAGTATATGCTATTTTTAATGAATAACTAAAGAAAAATTTTCCTTTACAGGCAATACCGAGGAACTTTGTTCGAGAACACCAGCTAAATGATTACCGTAAAGCTGTGCTGTCATTTGGTCATGTGAAGTTTTTGGTACAGCTGGTTGTTAGGAGAGATCCTAGAACACCTGACGACAACAACCATCTAGTGATGCATACAGACTGGCAGCGTATCATGGATGAAACGGGAATATCTGTGGGGAAAAAGCTGAGGTTTGAGATAGTCGAAGGAAAAAGTGTAAGAGGAGATAAAATACACTTTGAAGTTTGTTGACATGATCTTTGAACACCTTTTCAGCCTTGTATAATTTATGTTTTAGTTGACATGTTTGATGAACAAATTTCTTGTTTGGAAACTAACTTAGGAATGAAGTTATATAGTCTTAGTATATACTTTCAAAACTGTGGTTTTACCTTTTTATATTTTTTAAGTAAAAATTACTATATTTTGCATCTAAACATTACTATTTTCCATTACATTTCCTGGTCACTCAACAAAAAGAAATGTAACTCTCAAAATTAATAAAATAGTATATTAATTGGAATTACAAATAACAGTGTTTTAAAAACTGCTCCTACCAAAGGAACAACCTCAACATCTGTTTCGCTAAACTTTGTAAACCAAAACATCTGTTGAAGACAACCACTGTTAAAAGAAAAGTCTGTTACTTAAACGAAACAACCTCAGCACATGAGGCAAACAAACTCTGCTGATGAACCGAAAGGTCTGTTAACACAAAGACTGCTGAAGCAAAAGTCTGCTAAAGAGAAGCTCTGCTGATGAAGCAAAATGGATAATGAACCTAAGTTCTGTTGTACACCAACAGATATTAGACAATTCAACAAAAGATCTATAATATAAGATCTTTAACAGATGATGATCAACAACTCATAAGGTCTGTTGAAGCACGCTATGACAGTGCTTAGCCTTTAACAGATCTTTAACAGTGCTTAAGGGTTAACAGATGTTAGCACGTTATAGCACGCTATAACCTCTGCTGATGAAGCAAAATGTATGATGAACCTAAGTTCTGCTATGCACCAACAGATATTACACAATTGAACAAAAGATTTATAAAATAAGATGTTTAACAGATGATGATCAACAGCTCATATAGTCTGTTGAAGCACCCTATAACAGTGCTTAACCTTTAACTGATCTTTAACACTACTTAGGGGTTAACAGATGTTAGCACACTATAACAGTGCTTAGCCTCTAACAGATGTTAATGTATCTCAGACCCCAACAGTTTTCCGACTAAACAATTGATTAAATTTTCATTCATCAATCTTACAATAATATACAACCATACTACTTATCCAGTCCATCAATATCACCAAACATGTATAATAAAGGTTAACCTTACTTGATATTCAACCAATAGACATTACATAACATATTCATCATTGTAGGCATTACAAACAGAACTTTTAACCACAGTTTGTTAAAACAACAGTTAACAGACATAAATAAAAACCACAAGGATTCTTCAAAAATAAGTGGTTTCTACTTATCTCTCATAACAATTGTTTTTTCATAAAAATCTAATTGTTAACCTTAGTCAGCTTCTTCCGGGTTCTTCTCACATTAGTGGATAGCTCACCAACATTGGCAACATCAGCATCTTAAGCCATCCGCTTTCCATTGGGACTTGATCCAGAATCCTTTTCAACTTCAACGACTGAAGTGTCGGCCGTAACAGAGACAGCATCCTTCCAACAGATCATAAAACAACTATTGATCTCATTTAATAAAATAATGAACTCTTTTTAAACGTACTAAACATACTTTAAAAATAAATATTCACCCTTGAAGTTCGTTCAGCAGACACCTGAGAAGAGTCTGAAAGGTTAACGTCTTTAACGTCAGCTACCTCTTGAGTAACCTAAAGGATCATAATATATGATATCTTATAAAAAGTACACAATCCACTGTTTAAAACTCAAAAGAAAAATAAATAGATTGAAAGAGTATTTTTATATGCTACCTCATCAGATTTTCATCACCATTACCATCTCCACCAACCAACTCAGCAATTATTACTGGATCCTCAGTTGTTTTTTGCACAGTATAAACACGATAGTCATTTTTAAGATTGAACTTTGAAACATCAATCTTAAAAGCAGCCTTCTTATCAACCAATCGAAATATCTCATGAGGGAATCCAGTATCATTGGCCTTAACCTGCCTCTCTCTTATGTCACTCGCCGCTAATCCAAGAAGCTTCTGAACATCTCTATCAAACATAACAAAAGAAACACTACCACTCTCATCCTGAACCCGCACTTGCACCTTGAACCTGAAATATACATAACTAACTAAGTAAACTGCAAAACTATATTCAAATATGAGTCTTAGAATGTTACTTATATAAATATAACTCTAAATAATCATCATTGCTTACTTTGTGGTGATCGATGTACATTCAGTATGACATCTGATACAACCAAAGAAGTCGCAGGCAATCGAAGAATATCATCTGAAACATTCTCAACATTCTGCAAGTATTCACTTTTACCCACCACCTTCTTGAAACACTTACGACAGGCAGCATAAAACCAACCATACTCTTCTTGAACAATCTTAATTGTCGCAACCACAACACAAGACATTTCCTGTAAAAACACAACACACTTCCTGTAAAAACACGCAGGTGATAAACCAAACAAATGACCAAACTATATACAAAGAAGTGAAACCTCTTCTATCTCGCTAATCTTATCAACATGTTTCTTCACACCTTCAGTTACAAATTCTTTATGTAATGGAAAAATACTCTGAGACGATAGTATCGTCTGAGAAGTAGAACTACTCCCTTGTCCAAACTTCAATATATGCCTTTTGAATACCACAAATGATTAGAATTAGTATACAAATGACATGAAACCAAGTATTTGACTTTTCCATCTATATATAATAGAAATTATATTAAGAATTACCTCCTCCTTAGCTCATCAACTTCATCAATTTCTTGATTCAGAAAAATTCGTGTTGCAAACTTGTCACTTTGAACAGTATATTCACCTACACGGAAAAGTATATAGATATTTAATGTATGCCTATCTTTATATTGATAGAAATAAACAGTATAGTTATGATTTGCAGAAAGTAACAAAAATATCTTTTCATTCCTTACACTTTCCATTCTGTATAACAACCATCACATGCTCATGAGGTGGGATTTTAGAAATGAAGTCCTTAATCTGCAGAGCATAACCATTCCACACTGTACACCGCAAAACCTTATCACTACATGAAAAGAATATTCATATCAAAACAACATTGAATGAATAAAAACAGAAAATAAATCAGGAAAACTATAACATTTATTAAAGTAGCAAATGGTTTCAATTTCAGTACTATATTCACTAAGAATAAACTGTAGACCTCATTTATTACCATGATTCAGCATTACATACAAACAATATAAACCTCATTTATTACCATTACATGACCCCACATTAAATACAAACATTCTTCATCTTATCTATTAACATCATTAAATACATTTTATGATCACTACATGACTGAAAATATAAACAACAACTTACTCCAAATCTTCAATATCGAAATTCATCTTCTTTTGGTGCATACATCTGTCGACTTCGTCTTGTATCGAGTCTTAGATTACATTGTATAGATCAAGGCACGTTTTACGAGAAAATAGGAAAGTTTAGAGTGTTAGAGGCTGATTTCGCTCCTAGCTACATGGAGGTGATTCCGCCCGAAATCACATGTAAGTGATTTCGCCCGAAATTACATGTTTCTGATTCCGCCCCTAGTGTCAATGTGTTGTTTCGGGCGAAATCAGAACCCTATATATAGGTTTCTTTAGAGCAAAATCAAAAACCAGTCCCTTGTATTCCATGCCGAAGTGTTGCCGGTGTGAGGTTTGATTGTAAACAACGTCAGATCAATACAATCAGTGATTTAAGTGAAGATTTAGCTGTTTCTACCTTTATTTCTTGTTTTCCGCACCTGAAACAGAGTAAAAATCCTCTGAACGACTCATTCGGGTCAGTCGCACGATCCTACAAGTGGTATCAGAGCTCAGGAGGAGGAGGAGTTCTGCAGAGATTAGCTGGATTTCATTGAGATTTCTTACTTCTACACCTTCTTTCATCATTTCAGGAAGTTTCAACGGTCAAAACCGCAGGTGGGTCAGCAACAACTACCGAAAAGACGATTACTACCGAAAAGCCATTTATTAGCAAGTGGGTCAGCAACAACTACAAGAACCGCAGGTGGCTCATGGTAGAAAAATCGAGGATTCTAAGAGAGCATGTTTGGTGGATTTTAACTGGAACGAATACATATCACCTGAAAGAAATCCGATCAAAGTTCAACCAAAAGCAGTGGATTTTCTTCATTTCCGAATGTCAATCCGAAAGAGTCAACTACAAGTTTTCATTCTCAGAGTACTAAAACTGGAAATGGTTATGTGATTCAGTGTAACATTGCGTTGAATCTTCCAGAAGGTCAAAGCTTTTCTGAGGAGGTTGCGAAAGATCACATGGCTCTACTTGGTTCTGTGTTACTCTCTTATGAAGGTCTAGTCGCAGGTCGAATCGGGAATCCTATGCTCACAAAGGAGGATTACGATCAGATAGACGCCGAAGAGATGGAATTAATGGATATCAAATGGTGTCTAGCCAGTGTTCTTAGACGAGCTGAAAAATTCAAGCTTATTACTAGAAGAAATGATTTTCTCGATGCACATGTTTCCACTTTAGGTTTTGATAAATCTAAAGTTACTTGTTTTCGATGCAGGGAGAAAGGTCATTTCAAGAGGGAGTGCAAGAACAGGGAAGCTAGTGGAGCTCAGAATCCGTTCGGAAAAGACGATTACTACCGAAAAGCCATTTATTAGCAAGTGGGTCAGCAACAACTACAAAAACCGCAGGTGGCTCATGGTAGAAAAATTGAGGATTCTAAGAGAGCATGTTTGGTGGATTTTAACTGGAACGAATACATATCACCTGAAAGCAAAGTCTGTTTAGTCAATCTGGATGATGAAAAATTACCTGAAGATTTCAGCTGGGATATGTTTGTTGATGAAAAAGGAGAGTTTAAAGCGTTCATTGCTAAGATCGTTAGAGAACCAGATATGTTTACCACATGGATGAAGTCTATTGGTGAGACTGTGAAGAATGTGGAGAAAGAGTCTATTGCATCTGATGAAAGCTCAGAAAGTGCTGATGAAAGCTCACAGAGTTCAGATGAGAGTGTACAAAGTGATGCGAGTTCAGAAAAAGAAGTTGTCTTTGATCAAACACCATCTGTTTCTGGTTCCTTGGACGATGTATCTGAAAAATCAATTGAGTTTGATCAGTCACCAACTGATGATAGTAGTGGCGATGAAGAAGAAAAACATATTAATATTGCAAAATTTCATTTGTCTCCTGAAAGTTTTCATTTCTATTTTGCAGAACGCTTGGAAAAACTGAAGGAGAAACGAGCTACAAAAGAACAACAACTAATGAAATCTAAAGATGTTGTTCAGAATGAGAATGCTGAAAGTATTGATGAGAAGATAGTTGAGACTGAGCAAGTGAAAAAAGAAGAAAAGGTGACTGTAGCTGAGAAAGTGATCGAAGTAGAAAAATTTGTCGAAGTTGAAAAGATTGTTGAAGTCATCAAGCCATGTTCAAAGTGTCTTGAACCATGCAAAGAATGTGCAGCCAAAGACGAAAAGCTGGCTGAGTATGAAAAGAACAAAGAGCAATTATTGTTCAATCTCATTTATGTGAAAGAATCTTATGATGTCTTGAACAGAACAGTGACTGGTCTTCAAAAGACAAATTCAGAAAGAGAGAATGCTTTGACAATGATGAATGCTGTGATGATGTCGAAGCAGAAAGCTATCAACTTCTACATTGAAGAGAGTGCAAAGTGGAAGCAAGAGTTGGAAACTGAGAATATCGAGAATGAGAGAATCAGACGTTTATTGCAGAGTTATTCTAGTTCTGATTATCTTATTGATCGAATTTATCCGACTGTTGCAGGTTTTGAAGCTTTCCAAGATGACAAGCAAAAGAAGAAGGATACTGGTAAGAAACCGACTGTTAGTTATAACAAGTGTCCGCCTTCGATCTGGGAAGTGTATTATCCTAGAAAACCAAACAAGGAGCAACTTGAAAAAGCAGTCAATATAAAGCTAAAAACCGATACAACTGATGAATTACCAGAAAACATTGATGTCACGTTTACCTCGTCTGACACTGATCATGAGTCTGAGTTAATCAAAAAGGTGGTCGATCAGGTGTTGGATACTGATGAGGAGTCTGAGTCAAAGTCTGAATTTGGAGGGTCAAGTTCGTCAGTCAATGGTCCAAAGTTGTCGGCCAAAAGGGCTTACAGTAAAGAGTTTTTGTTATCAAAATCGAATTTGAATGATGAAACATTCGAAGTAGTTTATACTTTGAATGATTCTGACAAATTATATTATAACAAAGAGTTTCCTATAATAAGTGTTAAAACGGAATTGATTAACAAGACTTTCAAACTAATAGAAATTAATATTCCAGAATTGAAGGTTTTGAAAAACCTAAAAAATACACTTCAAGAGTTCAACAACGTTTAAACAAGAAAAAGGGTTACAATTCTGGTCCTGGTTTTCAAAAGAAACCAAACCAAAATCGTAGCTACAAAAAGAAAGGTCTTGGTTTTATTCCATCAGAAAATTCTAAAAATGACAAAATTTCTAAAACAAAACCAGAATTTGTTTCAGGTGGAAGTGCCGAGGATGAACAGAATAAACCGTTCTGAGACAATCAAACCAGGAGTTTCTTGCTGAGAAGAAAAGGAATGGAACTGGAGTGTTTCATCTAAGAGAGACTCGAACCTGTTTCAAATGCAATGAAGCTGGTCACATTGCATGGAACTGTCCGAAAAATGCCAAGACAAAACAGGGAGTTTCTGAAAAGCTAAAAGAAAAAGTTGTTGAAAAAGATGAAAAACCAACTGAACAAGTCAAAATTTTTGAAAATTCCATTCATGAAGTTGGTGAATGTTCTAAGAAAAATCTTTACAAAAAGAGTGCAAAGAACAACCAAGTGTGGGTTGTTAAGCAGGTTGATGAGAAAGTCGGCGATGATTCTGGTTCCACAAAGCAGAGGAGCCACAAGGTGAGGTAAAAGAGGTAAATTCTGTGTTTTCAGTAAGTGATGATGAATTTCCATCACTAAAGTTTGAAGAGATTAAACAGAAAGTTGGTAAGGTTGAGATCTCAGATCAGTTTTATTCTGAGAAAAGTGAGTTTGATGTCGAGAAAACATTCAATTGGAATGTTAAAAAATTTTTTGGGAAAATGCTTGATGGTAAAGCAAAAGGGGTTAAAGATTTTTACGCAACTAAAAAGGCAACTTTTAACCCAACAAAACAAGAACTGAAAGAGCTAAAAACACCCAAGGTTGGTCAGACTTAGGTGGAAATTCTTTTCCCTTGAAACATCTGACTATGCCGGAGATCCCAAGTTTGTAAACATGGATCAGGAATCGGCATCATTTTTGTAAAATAGTCCTTTAACCTAGCTTGAAAAATTGTTGAAATTTTTACAGATTCAAGGACTACGTCGGAGCTTCCAGGTTGGTAAGTGAGAAGCAGGAATCGGCATTTTTGTTTGGTAAATGATTGGGTGTAGATGTTTGTTTCCTACACATGGTACAGGTGTTTGTGTTTTTACAATTGATACAAAGGGTGTATACTTGCATATGGTAAATCAGGGACATTAATTTGTACTTGATCTACTACAAGTGAATTGATGAACAATATGATGAACCATACCCCTAACTTACAAGTGAACCTACAAGTGGTTATTACAAACTTATTTTCCGGAAAAATCATTTTGATTAAAACAAACTTAAGTGTTTTGAAATCTAAATGAGAAAATAGTTTGTTGAAAGGGGGAGTTCTGATTGTTTATGCCTAAGTGGATGGCGATTTGATGCGATTCGATATCAATTGTCACTTTATTTGTATAGTTTATTTTCAAATTTCCTTTGAAATGTGTTTGCATTTTAGGGGGAGTAGAAATTTCAGAAAATCCAAAAACATTAAGAAAATTTGAAAAATTACAAAACTCATTTTTGATTTGAAAAATATTGATAAAACAACAAAAACATAATAAAATGTAAAAATGAGTTTTGTTGTGAAAAAGAGGAAATGATAGTACATCAGTGGGCTGTCACAACATGCTAAAAAAATTGGAAAGTATAAATGTGATAAACAATCTCATTGTGGACGTGTCAGTAGGTTTTTGCACATTTAGTAGATTGTGACGAGATATAAATCTAAAAAATTCAAACTTGTTTATTTTGTGGGTAACAATTTCTTGGATATATAGGTAACCCCTGAAATCTTGTTTGAAAGGTCCCTTATTCTGAGATACTAGGTCTTTATGCTCAGCGATATCTGGGGTATTATCCCGGGACTTCTGCTGTATGGAAATACTGACCTAGTCCCCGGATAATACTTTCTGCAAATGCTTTGAAATATAAGCTCGCCCTCAGCAAATTGATTAAACAATAAAATTGATAATCATTGCTGTTGTAACGAAAGATCCTCTAAAGGGGACACACCAAAAGTCGAAGCCGTCATCTCTTTGCGTATACGGAAGTATCGACCTGAGCTCTCACGGCCCTCGCAATTAACCCCTGACAGATATCATCTGTGGTATACTCACCTGTAAGACTGAATATTGGGATCTGGATACGGGAGTATATTCAAGTAATGGGACACGCAAATAAGTTTAAGTATCTAAAACATTAACATCGTATCTCGGATCAGTTGAACTTTGTGTGAAAATTTAAGTAGACAAATATACTGACAATCTAGGTGAATTGTTTAGAGCTTAAAATGTGATCAAGCTTAACGGTGTTAGTGACTCGTCTCATAAACTGATATGATCCTCTTACACAAACTCGAAAAAATATTGTTTGTAAATATTTCATTTCTGCATTTCTTTACAATTGAAGTCTTTATTTTCTTTATTTAAAAAAAAAATTCGGTGTGTTTTAGCATAAACTTTTGAAAAATTCAAAAAGATTTTCGACAACTGATGTTGGAAAGCTGATTTTCAAAGTCTCAAGTGCTAAACATGATGACATTGTTGTGAGGGGAGTGTGTACTTTGAAACTAAATGTTTTCAAAATATAATATTTCAATTGGTTCATCAAAAATCTTTGTTTGATCTGAGGGAGAGTCAGTGTTGGTGCATATCTCTATAGTTGAATCATGAGAAACTTACTATGAGGTAGAGTTTATGCAGGTTAAGTATGAGCTGGGTTATCAATCCTGAGCAGAACTAGAGCTAAGTTTCGATCTTGGAATCAAAGCTGTATGATAGAAAGCCAGGTTGATTGATCCTGAAAAGTTTATGAGAGCCAGGTTTCGACACCTGAGGACTCTGTGGATAGAGCTTGAGCCAGGGTTCGATTCTCTTGAAAAAGTTTGAGCCAGGCTAACGATCATGGACAAGGTGTGAAAGCCAGACAACGATCCTGAAGCTGATGATGCTGAAGAACTAAAGGAATGCCAGCATATCGCAAAGGGGAGTCTGAAGATGAGAAGAGAGAGTGAAGCCCAGAGACTAATCAAGACTGAAGTTTGAGAAGACTCGACACGTAAGACTCGTCAACATCTGAGGGGGAGTCTGTTGGTGCATACATCTGTCGACTTCGTCTTGTATCGAGTCTTAGATTACATTGTATAGATCAGGGCCCGTTTTACGAGAAAATAGGAAAGTTTAGAGTGTTAGAGGCTGATTTCGCTCCTAGCTACATGAAGGTGATTCCGCCCGAAATCACATGTAAGTGATTTCGCCCGAAATTACATGTTTCTGATTCCGCCCCTAGTGTCAATGTGTTGTTTCAGGCGAAATCAGAACCCTATATATAGGTTTCTTTAGAGCGAAATCAAAAACCAGTCCCTTGTATTCCATGCCGAAGTGTTGCCGGTGTGAGGTTTGATTGTAAACAATGTCATATCAATACAATCAGTGATTTAAGTGAAGATTTAGCTGTTTCTACCTTTGTTTCTTGTTTTCCGCACCTGAAACAGAGTAAAACTCCTCTGAACGACTCATTCGGGTCAGTCGCACGATCCTACATCTTCTTAGTCTCCTTTGGAGGTCGATCAAAGATTTCAAGATGTGACACCCCAGGAAAACCAGGAAATCAACGCAACATAACTAGCTTCCTCAGTAACCACGTGCTAAATTTCGGGACGAAATTTTCTTAACAGGGGGAGAATGTGACAACCCTCAAAATTCCATGTATTCCGTACAATTCATTAATGATAATTAAAGTGCTTGACGACTGTGTGGAATTACTTAACTGCTCTCTGATTACTGTGTTATACTTACATGTACTTGTTAACATACTAATAGTGTACAGAAAAGTCACTAAATAAGTCCGGTATGCTTTCCTGAGTATTGAAAATTAAAAACGTTACAAAAATATATATGTAGGACACCTTACGGATTAATTAAGCACCTTAACGGAACAACACCCAACCGAACAACCGGGGATCCCGAGATTTTTACACAATAATATTTGGATCGCTTAGCACCTTCTGTAAAAAGTTGGGAATTTTTGAAATAAGATAACTATTTTATTAAAATGCTCAAAAACAGCCCAGTTTCGGATATTTAAGTTGAAATGACATAAGTAGTAAATTGCGTGTCTAAATGTCGAGTATGTTATCTGTGAATGATCTAACATGTTATATGTCAATAAAAGCGTTATGTGCAATGTCGTGTGCTTGCTTATGAACGGGAATAGATGGGAAGTTTATATGGGCATAAACCGTTAAAGTGATGCATGTTATGTGCTAGATGCGTGTAGGAATTTTTGTGCTTATTTGAAGTCACTAATAAACTAAGTGGTAATCCTACTAGGATGTGATTGACCGACTTTGACTATTAGCTATATTTGAGGATCTAACCGAGCAAACCGAGGTGAGTTCACACACTTTCTAAGGCATGGGATTCCCGGTGGTTTGGGAATGGGTTAAAGAATTAAAACGGAATCTACATATCTTACTTAGGTAGGATATGTACGGCCATCCTCCTTGGGTAGGATGTCAATATTAAATCCTGCGTATTCTCTTTGGGAGAACTACGTACGTTCTTCCTCCTTGGGTAGGACAACAACCTTAAAACTTACTAGACAAAACTCTATCATAAGTCCCTCATTTTATATCGACTTAATTGCCGAGGCCGATGGCGAGCGGGTCATTAGTTAATAGCGCTATTAGGTTTAACAAACCTCACACCGTGTCGTCCGAACGGGAGTGTACTAATAATGGACTAAGGCAAAGGGTCGATGCTGATAGACATTGACTTAGGGCACAACTTACTTTCGTTAGTAGTCGATATCATACCGTCTAGTAGTTCACATGGGGAAGCCCCTACTAATCATGGATATGGTTTGGGTAATAAAGAATGAACTGGTTAATCATGCTTTCAACTACGGGGTAACCCCCACGGCAATTACGCCAACGAAAGACAAACCACATTTTCAGAAACAACTTAAAAACTAAACAACCAACCGTGAACTCACTCAACTTTGTTGTTGACTCGTTGTTACATGCCTTACAGGTCGCTAAATGCTTGGAGCTTGCACGAGGAAGGAGTCGTTGTGGTGTACGGACTGTTATGTTCCATGCTTAATATTTAAATCCTTATGAACTTATTAAACTTGCGTTTTGAACTTTAACTTATAAACTATGGACTTATGCTTTTGGATTTACGTTTATGCTTCCACTGTTTAGACTAAACTTAGTTAACTAGCTTTGGTCATTAATCGTATTGTGGTTGGTTTTATTTACTTAATTACGGTGTTCAATATGATTGGTGGCTCGATCCTGGTCGCGTCACGCCTCCAAGCGGTGATACTCCGCATGGTGGATTTTGGGGGTGTGACAGATTGGTATTAGAGCCATTGGTTATAGTGAACTTGGTTTTAAAAAGGGGAAAAGCTTTTTGATAAAACCAGACTATAACCTGTACAGTGCTCAACGATCCACAATGACGCTTCGCTCCACGTGCAAGACTCAACATCCTAGGTGACAAGGTTTATGTTTATATTACCTACTTGTTAGTTACATGGTACATTGTTCATGGTATGCATTAGTTAATGTGATAACTGCTATTTGAACCTTGTGTGCTTACTCTCTTCTGTCACTCCACACTTACGCACATTTCGACACCTTTCTTACGTGTGCTCCTTCGATGTGAAGATCATGAATGGACGTCTCGACTTGACCCAGGGTCAGCTGACGGCCTTGATTAACGAACGGATTGCTGAAGCCTTAGCACTCCAATCAGGGAGTCAACCCGTGCACCCTCAAACACGCATGGGCACCTTCAAGGTGTTCCTAGAATGCAAACCCCCCACTTTTGATGGCACTGGAGGGGCAATCAGCCTTCTACACTGGATCCGAAGAATCGAATATACATTCGAAGAAAGTGAAAGCCCTGCCAGCAAACGAGTAGAGTACGCTACTGGCATGTTGCAAGGGAAAGCGTATTCTTGGTGGAACGCACAAGTTCAGATGCTCGGGTTGGCAGACGCAAATGCCATCCTCTGGAGCGACTTCAAGGATTGGATTAAGGAAGAATTCTGCCACCTGGACGACATTCTGGAACTGGAAATAGAGTATTATGGTTTGAAGATGGAAGGATCAGAGATTGAGGCGTACACAAAGAGGTCCAATGACTTGGCTGCCTTTTGTCCTAACATGTCACAACCCATATCTAGGCGAATCAAGCTATACCTCAGAGGCTTAGTCCCGGAAATCCAAGGGTCTGTGAGTGCGGCCAACCTTCCCACAATCCAGCAAGTTGTTCGTTTGGCGCACCAACTCACCGATCAGGCGGTGGAAGAGGGCAAGTTGCCCAAGCATAGCTCTTCCAATGCAAATGCTCTTATTAGTAACAAGTATATTTGGGGTGATCACCAAGGTGAGGGTCCTAGCTCTATACGACGGGAACCGCACAGGAAACTCGGGCTGAACTACCAACACCAGGGGGGATACCTAGGGAATAAACCGAGATGCCGCAAGTGCCAACGGTACCACAGCGGGTCATGTGCGGAATCGTGTTGTCATCGGTGCAAGAAGTTGGGACATATGGCTAGAGACTGTAGGAGCCCATATCCTGCAAACCGGAACCAACGGCAACACCAGCAGGGTAATGAGAGATGTTACCAGTGCGGTGCTGAGAGTCACTTCAAGAGGAACTGTCCGCAGATGAGACAGAATCGTGACAATAGCGGCAACCAGGGCAACGGGAACAATAACGGAGACAATAAGGATAACCGCAGGACTGGTAAGCATGAGTTCCTGAATGGACAAGAGGAAGAAGGAAACAACCCCAACGTTGTGGCGGGTAAGTTCCTACCAGACAATTTCCTTGTTTCCATTTTAGTTAATTCGGGTACAGATGTTAGATATGTGTTCCTAAGAGTTAGTCAGGTGCTTAAGCGTACCCCATTATCTTTAAAACACCGAACATGTTGTAGAACTAGCTAATGGTGAAAGTCTTAAGGGCATACACGCAGTTAAGGGTTGTAACCTCGTCTTAGCTGGTCAGACCCTCTCTATCGACCTCATTCCTATGGTTCTGGGTAGTTTTGACGTTGTCATTGAGATGGATTGGTTATCTCGACACCAAGCGGAGATTATTTGCAAGGAGAAAATCGTCCGGATTCCTCGTCCTGATAAAGAACCCCTCGTGATTCGTGGCGACAAGAGTGGTGCTGTTGTAGGCATCATCTCTTCCCTTAAGGCCCAGAAGTGTTTGCGAAAGGGCCACACCGCTATCGTAGCCCTCGTTTCTGATTCATCCTCGGAAGAAAAGAAGATAGAAGACATTCCTATTGTGTGCGACTTTCCTGGAGTATTTCCTGAGGAATTACCTGGTCTTTCGCCTCATCGACAAGTCGAGTTTCAAATCGAGCTAGCTCCTGGAGCAGCACCAGTAGCTCGAGCACCATATCGTCTAGCTCCATCAGAACTCAAAGAACTGTCTACGCAACTACAAGAACTCCTGGAAAAGGGTTTTATACGTCCTAGCTCTTCGCCTTGGGGAGCTCCAGTGCTATTCGTAAAAAAAATACGGTACCTTCAGAATGTGCATTGACTACCGCAAGCTCAACAAGGTGACTGTGAAGAATCGTTATCCTCTTCCACGCATTGATGACTTATTCGACCAGTTGCAAGGAGAGAGATTCTATTCTAAGATTGACCTAAGGTCAGGCTATCATCAGCTGAGAGTCCGAGAGGAGGACGTCTCCAAAACAGCATTCAGAACTCGTTACGGCCATTACGAGTTTCTGGTTATGCCTTTCGGATTAACGAATGCACCTGCAGTCTTCATGGATCTCATGAACCGAGTGTGCAAGCCTTACCTGGATGAGTTTGTCATAGTGTTCATCGACAACATCCTGATCTATTCTAAGAGTCAGGAAGAACGCGAGCAACATCTGAGGCTTATTCTTGAACTTCTTCGAAAAGAGCAGTTGTATGCCCAGTTTTCAAAATGTGACTTCCGGCTTCGCGAAGTCCATTTTCTAGGCCATGTGGTAAACAGGATGGAATTCATGATTATCCATCCAAGATTGACTCGATCAGGAACTGGCCTGCACCCTGCACACCAACAGAAATCCGTCAATTCTTGGGTCTGGCGGGCTACTACAGAAGGTTTATCAAAGATTTCTCCAAGATTGCGCAACCTCTCACTTCACTAACTCAGAAAGGTGTCACCTATCGTTGGGGTGATGCACAGGAGTCCGCATGTCAACACTTGGAAGATAGGCTTTGTAGCGCACCTATCCTCTCATTGCCTGAAGGCACATATGATTTTGTGGTTTATTGTGACGCTTCCATCCAAGGACTTGGTTGCGTGTTGATGCAACGTGACAAGGTCATTGCCTACGCATCGCGCCAACTTAAGGTTCATGAAAGGAACTACACTACACACGACTTGGAACTGGGAGCAGTTGTTTTCGCGCTTAAGATATGGAGACATTACCTGTACGGTACCAAGTGCACCATTTACACCGATCACAGAAGTCTCGAGCATATCTTCAAGCAAAAAAAGGAATTAAATATGCGACAACGCCGATGGGTCGAACTCTTGAATGATTACGAATGTGCGACCAAGTATCATCCGGGCAAAGCCAATGTTGTGGCCGACGCCCTCAGTCGAAAGGATACTATACCTAAGCGTGTACGCGCGTTACAGCTTACCATCCAATCTAACCTTCCCACTCAGATTCGCGATGCTCAGGTTGAGGCATTGAAAGCAGAGAACATCAGGGCTGAGTCCTTACGAGGATCGAGGCAGCGGCTAGAACGAAAGGAAAACGGTGCTTACTATGTTAACAGACGCATCTGGGTTCCATTTTATGGAGGCTTACGCGAGCTTGTGATGGATGAAGCACATAAGTCTCGTTGTTCAGTACATCCTGGTTCGGATAAAATGTACCACGACCTAAAGACTGCATACTGGTGGCCTGGTATGAAAGCCAGCATAGCAACCTACGTCAGTAAATGCTTGACTTGTGCTAGGGTCAAGGTCGAATACCAGAAACCATCAGGCCCACTTCAACAACCAGAGATTCCGAAATGGAAATGGGAGCAAATTTCCATGGATTTCATTACTGGCCTGCCTAGATCTCAACGCGGAAATGATACCATTTGGGTGATCTTGAATCGACTGACCAAGTCTGCACATTTTTTGGCTATCAAGGAAACGGATAACTTTTCTACTTTAGCAGACATCTACCTAAAGGAAGTAGTATCAAGGCACGAAGTTCCAACCTCCATCATTTCTGATCGTGACGCGCGTTTTACCTCTGAACTGTGGCAAGCTATGCACAAGTTGTTTCGCTCACGTTTAGATATGAGCACCGCTCATCACCCACAGACGGATGGGCAGTCTGAACGCACCATCCAAACCCTTGAAGACATGCTTAGGGCATGTGTAATCGACTTTGGTAACGGCTGGGAAAAGCATCTCCCGTTAGTGGAGTTTTCGTATAACAACAGCTACCACACCAGCATCCAGGCCGCTCCGTTTGAGGCATTGAATGGACGGAAGTGCCGATCACCTCTTCGTTGGGCAGAAGTTGGTGACAGTCAAATCACTGGCCCAGAATTCGTAGTAGATACAACCGAAAAGATTGCTCAGATACGACAACGAATGGCGGCAGCTCGCGACCGTCAGAAAAGCTATGCTGATAAGCGAAGAAAGCCACTCGAGTTACAGGTTGGGGATCGAGTGCTAGTCAAAGTCTCACCATGGAAAGGTGTAGTTCGTTTTGGCAAACGAGGCAAACTCAACCCGCGATATGTTGGACCCTTTGAAATCATTGAGAAGATTGGCAAAGTGGCCTACAGGTTAAATCTACCTGAAGAACTCAGCGGAGTTCACAATGTTTTCCACGTGTCAAACCTGAAGAAGTGTCTGTCAGAAGAGACCCTCATAGTTCCTCTTAAGGAGCTCACTATCGACGACCAGCTGCGATTCGTCGAGAAACCAGCAGAGATTACTGACCGAGACGTTAAGATTCTCAAGTGCACCAGAATACCTCTCGTCCGAGTTCGTTGGGATTCCCGTCGTGGCCCAGAGTATACCTGGGAACGAGAAGACCAAATGAAACTCAAGTATCCCCAGCTGTTTAAGAAAAATGCAACCACTACTGAGACTGAAGCTACTGCAGAATTTCAGGACGAAATTCCAAACCAACAGGGGGATGATGTGACACCCTAGGAAAACCAGGGAACCAACGCAACATAACTAGCTTCCTCAGTAACCACGTGCTAAATTTCGGGACGAAATTTTCTTAACAGGGGGAGAATGTGACAACCCTCAAAATTCCATGTATTCCGTACAATTCATTAATGATAATTAAAGTGCTTGACGACTGTGTGGAATTACTTAACTGCTCTCTGATTACTGTGTTATACTTACATGTACTTGTTAACATACTAATAGTGTACAGAAAAGTCACTAAATAAGTCCGGTATGCTTTCCTGAATATTGAAAATTAAAAATGTTACAAAAATATATATGTAGGACACCTTACGGATTAATTAAGCACCTTAACGGAACAACACCCAACCGAACAACCGGACATTACCCGGAACATGAAAATATTATCAGACACATTGTTTTTATGTTCTGAGCTAGTTAGGGTCCCCGAACACCCTAACACACTATATAATATATAACACACCATAAAACACAAACTAGATACTTAATCTCCTAACTAGATTTGTAACTAAACTAGTAACCAATACTTGAGACCCAACCAAGTACCCCCCCCCAACCGGTTATGAACATGAGGGGACACCCCATGATTTATTCATTTATTTAATTGATATTGTCTAGTTGTCTAGTACTTAGTGAGGGAGGTCAACTACAGAAGCGATACATATTCTAAGGAGAGTGATGGAAAAATATAGAGCGAAGAAGCAAGATTTACATATGGTGTTCATCGACCTTGAAAAGGCATATGACACTGTCCCACGGCAACTGATTTGGGATAGTTTGGAGGGTCGAGGACTACCTAGGAAGTATATAGACATAATTAAGGATACCTACGATAGAACGGAAACTAGTGTCCGCACACCTGTAGGGGATACAAACTTCTTTCCTGTGGAGGTAGGACTTCACTAAGGGACTGCGTTGAGCCCTTTTCTTTTTGCGGTTGTCTTGGATGAGTTGTCCAAAACGATTCAGGAGACAGTTCCGCGGTGCATGCTTTTTGCAGACGACATTGTGTTGATTGCAGAGACTAAACAGTGCCTGAACGCGAGGGTAGAGGAGTGGCGAGTAGCTCTAGAGAGCAAGGGCCTAAGGATTAGTCGAACTAAGACTGAGTATCTACACTGTGATTTCAGTGGTGTAGCAGATGACGATGACACCCAAATCACCATTAAGGATCAATTGGTCCCGCAGGCAACTAAATTTAAGTATTTGGGGTCGTTTGTACAAAGGGATGGTGACATAGATAGTGATGTAACCCATCGCATACAGGCTGGCTGGTGTAGATGGAAGGCAGCCAGTGGGGTATTGTGCGATAGGAGGTTCCCAACGAAACTAAAGGGGAAATTTTACAGGGTAGCAGTTAGGCCCGCTATGCTATATGGAACAGACTGTTGGGCTATCAAGAAGACACAAGCGCGCAAGATGGAGGTAGCAGAGATTAGGATGTTGAGGTGGATGTGTGGACACACGAGGTTAGATCGGATAAGAAATGAGGTTTTTAGGGAAAGATTAGGAGTGGCTAGTATATCGGATAACATTAGGGAGGGGAGATTGAGATGGTTTGGGCACGTAAAGCGGAGGCAAACGACGGCACCAGTTAGAGTAGTGGAAACTCTTACTGTGGAGGGGAAGAGAGGAAGAGGCAGACCCAAGCTGACATGGGATGAGCAGATTAGGCATGATTTACTAGAGTTGCATCTGTCTGAGGACATGGTCCAAGATAGGACTTCGTAGTGGCGTAGGATTATGGTTAAGGACTTCTAGAGGATAGTGCAGTAAGGTCTTAGGTGTATTTTCGGGACGTAGGTTTTTCTTATTCTTTAAGGGACTTTAACGGTGATTGACTTCTTGTGTTTATGCCCAAATGTTGTTGTATGCCATTATACATTATTTACATTATACTGTGCCACTCTGATCACTTTCTTGATATATGTGACTTCTTTTTCTATATTCTTTGACTTGATGTTTTGGTATGTTGTTCGTTTTGGAGCCGGGGGTCTCGCTGAAAGCAGCCTCTCTATCCCCAGGGATAGAGGAAAGGTCTGTCTACATCCCCCCTCCCCAGACCCTATAAGTAGCTTTGCTATTTGTGGAATTTACTAGGTATGATTGATTGATTGATAGTACTTAGTGAACATATGGACCAAAGGATTTTGTTATGTTGGAAGGTTGCTCTATAAATCCACTAGTCACTTAACTTCATTTCATCTTCATCTTCCAAACTCACCCAAACTCTCCCTCTCTCCTCTTGACCAGCCGAGAACAACCACCACCCTCACTTCATTTTCCAAGCAATCTGCATACATACAAAGGTGCTACGGATCATACAACGAAGCTTGGTGCTCTCGGAAGTGGAAGGACCTTCTCCATTCGCTATTAACCATCACTTTTCTACACTCGAACTCCCCTAGCCTTGAGCTAGTGGTAAGAACTTAGATCCGTTCATTTTTCATGTTATTTAAGTGGTTAATAGTTATTTGATGATGAGAATCCGTGAAACTCTAAAGAACCTTAAACAAGTCTTGAACATAAACTAGTCTAGTGATGAAATGATGTTAGAATGATGATTGTTATGATTCTTGATTGATTTTCTGATGATTTGCTGGTAATATTGATGTTTGATGTTGTTATAATCACTAAACATGTTAACGGAATCAATCGAACACAAGTTAGAAAGATAAAAGCTGAAACAGTAGGCTGTTTGGTAATTACAGCCAACTTCAGTTGGCTGTAACAGGACTGTAACTTAACGAAAAATGTATTTTCTGAAGTCAAGATTTATGTATTATGAAATACGGTTCTAATGGCACTGGAATCGTAATTTTTGGACTTCGTTTACTATTTTTAAAGTGTCATTTTGTAACAGCAGCTAGAGCTGCATTTTTACTTCTGAAAATTTGCATTCTGTTTTCTATCATAACTTGAGTTCTGTGAAGAGTTAGATCATGAAATTGGCAATGTAGATGGACACTTGTGTCGTAGTAATTGTCCCACTGGAATTTCATCAATCCGACTTACAATGAATTTTTAATGAATTATTCCGTGGACTGCAGTCCGAAAAAGATAAATCTGAGTGCAGTCCGGAAAATGATTTTTAATAAAATATTGGTGATGAATTAGATCCCGGGATTTTTACACAATAATATTTGGATCGCTTAGCACCTTCTGTAAAAATTTGGGAATTTTTGAAATAAGATAACTATTTTATTAAAATGCTCAAAAACAGCCCAGTTTCGGATATTTAAGTTGAAATGACATAAGTAGTAAATTGCGTGTCTAAATGTCGAGTATGTTATCTGTGAATGATCTAACATGTTATATGTCAATAAAAGCGTTATGTGCAATGTCATGTGCTTGCTTATGAACGGGAATAGATGGGAAGTTTATATGGGCATAAACCGTTAAAGTGATGCATGTTATGTGCTAGATGCGTGTAGGAATTTTTGTGCTTATTTGAAGTCACTAATAAACTAAGTGGTAATCCTACTAGGACGTGATTGACCGACTTTGACTATTAGCTATATTTGAGAATCTAACCGTGTAAACCGAGGTGAATTCACACACTTTCTAAGGCATGGGATTCCCGGTGGTTTGGGAATGGGTTAAAGAATTAAAATGGAATCTACATATCTTACTTAGGTAGGATATGTACGGCCATCCTCCTTGGGTAGGATGCCAATATTAATCCTGCGTATTCTCTTTGGGGGAACTATGTACGTTCGTCCTCCTTGGGTACGACAACAACCTTAAAACTTACTAGACAAAACTCTATCATAAGTCCCTCATTTTATATCGACTTAATCGCCGAGGCCGATGGCGAGCGGGTCATTAGTTAATAGCGCTATTAGGTTTAACAAACCTCACACCGTGTCGTCCGAACGGGAGTGTACTAATGGACTAAGGCAAAGGGTCAATGCCGATAGACATTGACTTAGGGCACAACTTACTTTCGTTAGTAGTCGATATTATACCGTCTAGTAGTTCACATGGGGAAGCCCCCACTAATCATGGATATGGTTTGGGTAATACAGAATGAAGTGGTTAATCATGCTTTCAACTACGGGGTAACCCCCACGGCAATTACGCCAACGAAAGACAAACCACATTTTCAGAAACAACTTAAAAACTAAACAACCAACCGTGAACTCACTCAAATTTGTTGTTGACTCGTTGTTACATGCCTTACAGGTCGCTAAATGCTTGGAGCTTGCACGAGGAAGGAGTCGTTGTGGTGTACGGACTGTTATGTTCCGTGCTTAATATTTAAATCCTTATGAACTTATTAAACTTGCGTTTTGAACTTTAACTTATAAACTATGGACTTATGCTTTTGGATTTACGTTTATCCTTCCGCTGTTTAAACTAAACTTAGTTAACTAGCTTTGGTCATCAATTGTATTGTGGTTGGTTTTATTTACTTAATTACGTTGTTCAATATGATTGGTGGCTCGATCCTGGCCGCGTCACGCCTCCAAGCGGTGATACTCCGCATGGTGGATTTTGGGGGTGTGACACAAGATCTCCACAAGAAATCACAGATCCAGCAACATCTACATGATCACATTATACAAGAATATAAGTAAAACTCTCTAATATTATACAAGCAAGACATGATTACAAAAATATACATTACCAACACTCAAAGCGTTTAACGCCTGTCCTTGAAGAATATCTTCATAAGCTCTGAAATTGAAACCATATTTAACACCTTGTCAATCTCTCGCACGAGTAACAGTTGTGCATCTATAAAAGTTGATTTTATAAGGCTGCACTACTACTTTATATAAATCTTTATTCTCACCAACACCAAACTTTGAAAGAATCACAACAGCATCTTCTTGCAGCTGTCCATAAAAAACAGGTATCAGATGACTCTTAATACCTCCTTGAATCTTAGCACCCTGAAGAACATTTAAAGAAATTATGTTCTTAGCATACAACACTACATTTTCTAAAATAAAACGGAAAAGCAGAGATATAAATTACCTTCTCATCAATGAAGATGATCTCCATTTTGTAACCCTGATTCCATTTTTGTATAATTCTCGCCTTCATGTTCCACATATCCTTAGCAGGATTCAAATCGTTAACAAAACTAAGATTATTACTGTCAACTGATATTGACATGCTTCCAATTCGGAATTCGGGTTGTGATTAAATTTCAAATTTCAAAATCAGAGAAGATGAAAACGTGATGAAATATGAAGAGGGATATGAGAAGAAAAGCCTTATATAAGAAGGATGATTGACAGGAGTTTGAATCTGAGTGACATGCATTAATTGCTAATTACTTATTCCCATGCATATTTAAATTTGAATTTCCCGGTAATTAGCGTTAAACATCTGCTGATCTAAAAATATTACGGAAGATAACAACATCTGCTGCTGCTAAGTATACATTTGCCAAAGGAACCAGCTGCTACTTTCTCGTAGATGGGCAGTGGTTGCCCTTTAGAATGTGGGTCAGACCTTTAAAATTTGAAAATACACAAGGCAGTGGTTTGATGTGGGCCAACTTTGAATTTTAAAGTCTTTTAATATTAGGCTTTATGATGTAATAATGAGATAAGAAAAGCCTTGTTGGACACCCTCTTCTGCTGACACATCAGTTTTTCTTATGTCATTTGGATTTTTCCTTTTATAGAAAGTATAAATAGATAGATTATGTTTAAATAGTTCAATGTTTTTACAGATAAGACAGTGATTATATGGATAATTTATATTCTAAATAACTTTAGTTTTTTAAAACAATTCTAAACTAAACATTAAATTGCCATTGTTCACTTGTGAATTATCACTTTTCTCATATTCGTTTATACGCATTTTACTCGGGAGTACTTCTTTTAGTACATGTAATAAATAATTAGTATTTAGGACCCGCACTTTACGGTGGGTTCGTTAAATCGAACAAAATGTAAAAACATTGAACCATGCACACGCATTGCGACGTATTAACTCGAAAAAAATAGATCAAAACGTAAAATACATAAAAGAATAACTAAGTCGACCTGTGACTCACGAGTTGTGATAGGATTGTTAAACCACAAAAAGTAGACATATAAGGTTGAACAACACACGCGCGCAACGTGTTAACTCGCAAAATTTAGATTGGAACGTAAAACATTATCATAAAAATCGCGTGTCAGCTCACAAAAAATAGACGAAAACGTTAAACATAGATGAGAATAACTAAGTCGACATATGACCCACTCGTAGCTACAGGATCTGTAAACCGCAAAAGAAAAAAAAACGCAAAAACGTTGAACCACACACGTGTTTAGCGTATTAACTAGCAAATTTTAGACAGAAACATAAAAAAAATATCTTAAAAATTAATAACTAAGTCGAAACGATAATAAAGCAACTTAAATAAAGAAATTAAAAAAATAAAAACACAAAAGTTTAAGGTTTAAATAGTAAGCTTAATTATTTGAAGGATATGATGTGTAAAACATGAAAGTATAAGAGTTAAGATTAGGAGAAAAAATTGAATAGGGAAATGCTATCACAAAACTTTTTTCGTAAATTAATGAGTAAAGTGTTCAGATAGTCCCTGTGGTTTGTCATTATTTTTATTTTTAGTCCTCATCTTTCTAAAAGTAAATATACGTTCCATGTGGTTTGCTTAGTTGTTACTCAAATAATCCTCCGATTGAATGGATGTTAGTTTTTTGAGTTAAGTCTATGTAAAATGATTAAATCGCCCTTAATGGTAAAACAGAATAAAATCAAGAAATATAAAAAGCCAAAGCGGATTGTACAAAGATGAGGAAGATGTACACAAGATGACTAGTAAAATCGACGAAGGGGATGTCTGAATTGACACAGGTGGTGTTGGATAACTTGATGGTTAACTTTGTTTTATTTATCATGTTAACCATTAAAACAATGATGATTACAGACTAACTGCAGGTAGATGGTCAACAAGCTGCGTCGCTACCCCTTCTGAATAGCAAACCCTATCCTGCTAAACACAAAATGATGGAACAATGGTGGAATATTTTAGTAGTGACTTTTATTTTTTAATCAATTATGATGGTTAAACGTCGGGGGATTGCCAAAGACCCAAAGTGATGAACGGAGTAGATGGCTGATTGGTTGTATGCTTGCTACGGGTTTTCCATTGTTGATCTTCATCGCAATGAAGAAAAAAAGATGGGGTACATCAATACTTTCTTTATTTTTAAATGTTTTAGCTAGTAAGGGTAATTTAGTAATTATACATTGATATAACTAGAAAAACTACATCCATCCAATCGAGAGACTATTCGAGTAACAACTAAGCAAACCACAGAAAACATAGATGTAATTTTAGAACGATGAGGGACTAAAGATGAAAAATAGCAACCACAAGGATCATCCGGGTAATTTACTCTAAATTAATAGACGGAGAAATTTCCTTAAGATTAGTTATTATTGCAATAAATGATTTCAAACAATGTCATGTGGTATTATTATTTTCTAACATCTATATTTTACACTAATTTTAGTTTAAACATCTATCTTTTACACTAATTTTAGTTTAAATATTATTATTTTTATTTATAAAATATAGGGATATGCATGTTAAGTTTTTATATAATCTCTATCTCTATCTCTTCCTTATTTATATCTCTATCTCTATACATAACAGTTATCTCTATCTCTTCTCTTCTTTATATCTGATAAATAAGGGATACATAACACAATTCAATGCAACCTTAATTTTTATATTTTCACTTAAATCGTATACCCATCTAACTTACACGCGAGTCCTTACCCGTTTCAAATTTACTCGATTTCTTTTTCAATATTACATTTAATACATTCTTTATTTCGTTTTCATCAACCTAGCACGTTTTCAATATCTAAACCTTACCATTTTTATAATAAAACTTTAATTCTCCCTTATTTTGTTTATATTTTTTAAAAATTTAAGAGTTGTTTTTTTGTCTTTTATAATCCCACATGTTCAAAATTATGAAAATAAAACCAAATTTTACTAATTCAAGTTGTGTAGTACATGGAATTCTAACTTAATGCTCTAATATACTAACACAAGCTTAAAATGATATAAAAAATCTACTAATAAATTTATATAACGTTATTTTATCAGTTACAAATAAAATAAAGATGAACAACTTTCTTTTTAAGGCCATATGGTGTGGAGGGGCTTGAAACTTGGACGTTATTCGACATGTGGAGGTCATGTCAGCACGCGTCAGAAAAGTGGCGTGGTGGAAAAAAAGGAGGCGTGAGAAGGGGCGTGAAAGTGTGGCGTTATCCGAGACGTGACACATACTTTTTATTATTAATTTATATTTAAAAATTATATAAAATCTATTAAATTTAAATAAAAACCAATTAATACTAATTAATCATATAACTTAAAAATTAAAGACATACATAACATTAAAAATTAAAGTCATGCCCGTACACGTTATGGAACAAGAGAGCGACTTGGATGATGTCGACTTCGTTTAGCTCACCATCGTTGTTGTCAACGTCATTGAGAATCCCTTCAAATCTCGTATAATCAATAGAATCATCCGAAAACGTGAATAAAGTGCATCCTTGGATCGGATGGCCTCACCTCTACGTGTACAAATTTTTTGATAAACTCGATCCCAAAACGAAGACGTGCGTAACGGAGGCCCTTGGTTGTTCACCACCGCGACCCACG
The DNA here is from genome assembly GCF_002127325.2 of Helianthus annuus. Classification (NCBI taxonomy): domain Eukaryota; kingdom Viridiplantae; phylum Streptophyta; class Magnoliopsida; order Asterales; family Asteraceae; genus Helianthus; species Helianthus annuus. The sequence continues at coordinate 5,943,213 of NC_035446.2, read as the reverse complement.
ATTCGCATAACGTAATGTCCTCTTCTAGGATCTATGGAATAATCGACATTGTAATAAAATGAAAGGTGAGATTTTTTGAGAGAGTGTAATAGGTAGAAGAGAGTGAGGTGAAAATGGTGACTTTTTTATGTAGATGGGATGAATTATTTTTTTAAATAAAAAATCTTTTTTTTTAAATTATGTCGTTGGGAGTCCAACGGCTAGTAACCACGTCTAATAAGAGCACGACACGTTAACGCTCATTTAATATCAATACCGGTGGAAAATCTCAAGCCCCCGTCCACAACGCCCTCAACGACGCGGTATTCGATGTGGTGTGTGCAGCTTGAAAGGGCACTTCCAAGTCCACACCACCGTGTGTTCTAACGGTGAATATCTTGAACATAATACCTTACATTTGAATTTAAATGTTTTTAAAGATGAGTAAGTGGATTATGATTTTTATGAATGTTTGGAATGGGCCCATGTCAGGTGGTTTTCACGTTCAACTTCGCTGAACGACACCATTCCATTTTACTCCTCAATTCGAGATCTGCGCGGTGCGGTCTCTTTTGACGACTTTGGCTATGCATGATAATTGATAAGTCTCATTTTTATTATTCAACAATAAAAGAAAATCCACGTATTATATATTTTGTAAAATTTATAGGTGAGGACAACTAAAACGGGATATAATATAACTTACTATGAAATTTCCCACATGATTTATCCTTCTCTATATTTATTTTAGTCTCAGTTTTGTTATATTTATTTTCTAATTCTATATTTTAGGTCTCTTATTATAACGTGTTTAAGTTAATATACTAATAAATGTTTACAAACTCTAGATTAATTTTAATAATAATAAAAGTTACTATTAAAAAGGGCTGGCGACGCAGTTTATTGTCCGTCTACTTTCTGTTTTTATGTAGCTGTCAGTTAGCTTTTTTCCATCTAATGAAAATATTAGTCATGAAAAAAAATTCCGTGCAAAAAAAAAGTTAATAATAATAAAAGTTACTATCATCAATACTATGATTATCTATCGATGTATACGTGTATATGATAAGTTTTTGTACATTATAAGAAAACAAAGCACCAAACCTTTTTGATGAAATCCAAAAAAAAAAGCATGTATGAACCACATGGAACCGAACCAAATACAACTGGACTGGCTTCGGATCATCCAAAACCATCAAGCTACGACTCCATCCCATGTAGGTCTCGAGCGTTTGACAACATGTCAAGTCAACACCTATTAAGTGGCCTTGCACCGACACGTCAAGAACAATAATCACAACATCATGTTCGACGACCCAACATGTTACATGTAGCAGGTACCATACACATCATGGTTTATATAATACGGGAGAGCATTTAGTACCCTCAAACTACTTCACTAGAAATCTCTCGTTCTACCAATATTTATTTATCTTCATACTTGCTTTTATGTTGAAGTCTAGTTATACAAAGAATCTTCCCGTTACAAAACCAATAATTTCTCTATTCAGTCCTGTCCTATGTTTAAACTCCAGCGCACGAATATTTGTTCATGATATTTTATTTGTATGTAACTTTTACATGTAACATGATTAAGGTATATGGTCATATACAAACATGTGTTTTTTACAAATCGTAAGAACCAACAGTTTAGTGACATATGTCCTCAATTAAAAAATTGATTTAAGGGTATTTTAGACTTTTTATACCTTTTTATTTATATCTAATTAAAAACAATAATTAAATTATCCCTAAATTCATGAAAGATTAATTCATATCCTAATCTTCTAATATATTCTTCATCATCGAATCAACATTGTAATCAGCATCATCATCAACACTGAAATCAGCTTCATCAGCAGCACCGTAGTCAGCATTATCGTCAACACCATGGTCAGCATATCGTCAACATCAGCACCTTAATCAGCATGGTAACACCACCTTCAACACATCCGACGGTAACATCCCACACAACCCCCGTCAGCACATACCATGATCAGCATAACATTGTACTCAACACATTAATCAGCACCGTAATCAGCACAATTTCATGTTTTTTTTTTTTTAATTTTGTAAACAACAAATACCATTACATAACTAGCACAATTTCATTTTTTAAAATTTTACAAGCAACACATACTCTTACATACTAGCACAATTTCATGTTTTGTTTTAATTTTATAAATATCACATACTATTACATAACTAGTAGAAAACAAGTTTATTCCAAATAGGCTCCCAATAACACACAAAAGGAATACATAGCAACACATAAGAATTACACAACAAAATAAGAACTTACGTATATATTTAAAATCAACACAATACATTTTTTATATTAGCACATTCCTACTAAATAACTAGCACAATTATAAAACACTTTTTTGTAGCCTTTTTAAAAGTCATTTTTATAAATAAAAAAATGTATATCAATATGCTACTCATATTAAAGATAAAAAAAATACTTGATTTTATGGTATAATTTTTTTACAAAAATAATAAAGTATATAAAAAGTTATTTTAGTTTAAAAAACTTGATGGAATTAGTATTTAGTGGGAAATGACTAAATGACTAAAATACCCCTAACTTTATAGTATTAATTATTAATTATATGGTTTATTTGTAATCAATACCATTTAAACTATTAATGACTCAAGTTTATTCTTACAGTTTTTACAATTAAGACTGTTTGTAAAACATCTCAAACTCACATGATGTATTACATAGTCAACAACAGCAACATGCAATAGGCAACACTAAGGCGGGAGGGTGTGGGGGCGTCATCCCCGCCAACTCAGCCACTATAGCGCCCCTAAGGGCTTCATCACCACACCCTCCATTTTAAGAGGGGGCGCCATAGGTGAGGCGCTAGCATGGTAACGAGAAGGTTAAAGTGTTCAGGTGGGGCCCACAACTTGTAAACCAATCAATTTTTTTTTTAATTTTGTTTAATAGGAGGCTCCATCCACACCCTACAAATTAAAGGGGGGCTCCACGGCTGACGTGGATATATGTGAATCCTAGGGGTGTAAACAAGCCCAGAGGCTCGAGAGCTACTCGTGATCGGCTCGGTTAAAAGCTCGAACGAGTCGAGCCTTAACGAGCCCGAGCCCGAGCTCGAGCCTGAAATAAAGCTCGTTTAGTTATCGAGCCCGAGCTCGAGCCTGAAATACATAGCTCGTTTAGGCTCGCGAGCCCAAACGAGCTTAAACAAAATTTTAGTTTTTTATATATATAATATAATAATGATGATGATAACATTGGTGAGCCGAGCTCGAGCCGAGCTTTGGCTCGCTTAATCGCTGTTGAAACGAGCTCGAGCCGAACTTTTAGCTCATTTGAGGTTGTTCTCGAAATAGCTCGAGCCAAGTCGAGCTCGAGCTTTGGGTTTTACTCGCGAGCCGAGCTCGAGCTCAGAGAAGTAGGCTCGAACCGAGCCGAGCTCGAGCTCGAGCTTCATAAAAGCATCACGAGCCAAGCTCGAGCCTAGTCGGGCTCAGCTCGGCTCGTTTACACCCCTAAAAACAATACATTTTCAAGTCTCACTGAGAAAATACATATATAACTCATTTGTCAACAAAATAATGTATTCCAAGAAAATATATATTTTTCCCAAAACACATACATCTTCTAAATATTCAAGAAAATGTACTTTTACTTTCCAAAAATAGTATATTTTTCTCCTTGTTGAAAATATGTTGTAACTTGGTAATATTTACAAAAATCATATTTTCATTTCATTTGTATCCAAATTAATATTTACCAAAAATATATTTGTATTGGTATTTCCCGGAATATTTCGTAAGTTACGTTTTATCGTTCGGCTTCACAATATTAAGTGTGTAACTTATATTTCATTCCTTGTGATCTTTGGTATTATTTTGGAGTTTTAAATTCTTGGTATTTGTAAGTTATATTATTTTACCCTAAAATAATATAACTATTCCACAAGTATACAAATATTCACACAAGTGTCTTAATATAAAATATGGGGAAGGTTCATTTGAGAAGAAATTTAATGTGAAAAGAAAAAAAAGAAAGGGCATATTAGTAAAATACTATTTCATTTATAACTCATATCATTAATTTTTCTCTCTTTAATTAATTAGTCAAATAGTAATTAATTATCCTACATATAATATACAAAACCTACACATATCAAAATTTTCCTACATATACCCTACACCTTATAGAATTTTATCCTATACAGTCGAAATTTATCCTACACGCCTCGAAATATATCCTACACAACTCGTAATTTATCCTACACAACTAGTAATTTATTCTACACTTTAAATTAAGTTGTTTTTTTATTTGGAAAAAAATATATATTTTGAAAAGGAGTTACAAATTTAATTTAATTAGTTATTAAATGGGAAGAATACAAATTAATGATTTATGTAAGTTTACCAATATACCCTTATATTAAAATTAAATGCAAATATTAAATGAAGTAAAATGGAGCATTTTTATTGGTTGAAACTTCTTCTTTTTTCTTCTTACAAAAAAATTCTTCTCATTTGAACCCTCCACTATAAAATATATATTCTAAATATATATTTATCCATTTTTGTTTACAAAAGCCAACATCCAATACTTGTATTTTTGTAACAAATTTTATGGCAAAGTTTATATTGTAAAACATAGTTTAAAACATACTTGTAAACACTTGTCTAGGAAATATTTTCTAAGTGTTTGTATTTTTAGAAAAGAGTTAAATGGCATTTTAGTCCCTGTGGTTTGGGTCATTTTGCCAGTTTAGTCCAAAGGTTTCATTTTTAACTTGTGGGTCCAAAAAGGTTTCACAGTTGCCATTTTAGTCCACTGAGTTAACTTCATTCATTTTTTCTGTTAACGAGAAGGCCAATTCGATCATTTTATATGGCTGAATTGCCCTTTTAGTTAACAGAATTATATACAAAATGACCAAATTGGCCTTCTCGTTAACAGAAAAAACGGATGAAGTTAACCAAGTGGACTAAAATGGCAACTGTGAAACCTTTTTGGACCCACAGGTTAAAAATGAAACTTTTGGACTAAATTGGCAAAATGGCCCAAACCACAGGGACTAAAATGGCATTTAACTCTTTAGAAAATTTTGCCATAGTTCCCTTTGAAAATGGTGATGGTGTGTGGGTTGGGGTCGGCCGAGAATAGGAGGGAGAGAGGGGAAGAGAGTTGGTGATGAAGATGATGAATGATTATGATGGTTATTTATAAACAAATGTTATTAACCAATGGGTTCTATGTCTCATGAAGTACTAGCAATATCTAATCCAAATCCAAGAAGATTTGTAAGGGATTTTGGAATCTTGGAGTGGGGCCACCTCCTTGGGCCGTAAATATCAAAAGGGGAGGGGGGTTAAATGTAACTTGATGGTAAGTAGGTGATTAGCTAGGGTGTTAAGTGTAAAGTCTAGTGTTTTATGTGTATCTTGCATTATGTAGTATGTTAGGGTGTTCGGGAACCATAACTAGCTCAGAAAAAGTAAAACAATGCTTCTAGAAATATTTTGGTGTTCCGGGTAATGTCCGGTTGTTCGGTTAGATACCGGTTCGTTAAAGTGTCAAGTTATTCCGTTTAGTGTTCATTAAGTACCCTTTTGTGACACTTTTAATTCCCGACACTTAGGAAAGCACACAAGACCATTTTTCCATATTTTTGCATGTTACTAGCATGTTAAAATGCTGATTTTTGCTGATTATTGCAGAATTCTGCACTTTTAGTGAGTTTTAGGCACTTTCCGGCACTTAAACTATCACCTAGTGACGCAGTTTTGTGGTCCTTACTTCCCTACACTCCATACTAGTGTAGTACCTTGTCTCTGGCCCTTACGGGGTCTCAAAACATTGTCTGTCTATGTACTGACTGTTTCTGAGTTATCCGCTAACTGTGCTAACCGTGCTTTGTGCATCATGTATGTCAATAAAGTCTGTATGTGATGATGAGATGACATCATGTAATATTGATGCAGATGTATTTATGATGTAGTAATCAGAAAGCAGTTAATTGTTATTCAGCACAGTCATTAAGCACTAATCATCATTTAATAATTGTACGGATGCATGCAAACTTGACAGTTGTCACAAGTAACAATCATTCAAACTCAAAACACTATACACATGTGTACCTGGCTGTAGTAACAAATCATTATAACAAGTTGCATACTTTCAAGATGATGCGGATGATAAAAAAAACAGAGTAACATTGAACTAAAATCCAGTAACTTATAAACATCATATACAACCAATTAATCCTTTTTTTGTAGATACTAATAACTTGAAACCCTAGATTTTAGTAGACAAAGAACAGGGGAATACATATGCAATTAACACTTACTCAAAACATGCTTATACACAAATGTACATCATATTGAAAATTTCTTATACACAGATGTACATCGAACTTAAATCCAGTAACTTAGAAACACCATATACAACCAATTAATCCTTTTTTTTGTAGATACTAATAACTTGAAACCCTAGATTTCAGTAGAAAAAAAAAACAGGGGAATACATTTAACACTTACCTATTAACGATTTTACAACAAAAAAAAAAACCCAAATCAACCATTGACAAACCAATCATATCAAGTTTTTTTCCCAAATCATACGTCTATACATACACCACATCTGAAATACACATCATATACCCAAATGTATACAACAAAAAACCACATCAAAGTTAAAATCCTACTTTTTACAAACATTACACTGAATAATTGAAGCTTTTGTAAAAAAAAATACTAAAATTTTCAAACCCTAGATTTCACATAACCGAAAAACTAGAAATCAGGGAGAAAACTTCAGACCCTATACACAATCGACGAAGACTACTTAAGAAAAGAACTAGATTTGTGGATTATAATGTACCTTGATTAGTAAACTGAAAGGAGAAATTCACCTTTGACGGCTTCTTTCGCCGTAATCTTTGTATCGTCGTTTGTCTATTCTGAGAGAGAGTGAAAGGAAATTTTTATAATAATGAAGATTGATTCTCTCTACAGATATGTGCAAATATTTAGGGAATAGAAAATATCCAATGACTAATATACCCTTTTAGCTTTTAATTAAAAGGAAGTTACTAATAATAAAATTACAATCATGCTATTGGTATAAAACTATAGATCAACTAAATCAATGGTCAGGATCTGTTCATTTAGTTCACACAAAGACTGTTGTTCACTCTTGAACCATATATATATATATATATATATATATATATATATATAGGGAGGGGCTCATGCGAGAACTCCATTTATTGCGAGAACCGCGAGAACCAATGTGAACACAACCTAAAATAGCTAAAAAAACCTAACCCCACCCCCCCCCCCCCAAAACCTAACCCCCCCCCCAAGCTAAATGCTAAAAACTAAAACCCCCCAAAAACCCTAAAAAAAACCTTACCCCCCCCCTCAAAACCTAAACCCCCCTCCCCCACCCCCCAAAAACCTAAACCCCACCCCCACCCCCTAGGGGTGTAAACAAGCCCAGAGGCTCGAGAGCTACTCGTGATCGGCTCGGTTAAAAGCTCGAACGAGTCGAGCCTTAACGAGCCCGAGCTCGAGCCTGAAATAGAGCTCGTTTAGTTATCGAGCCCGAGCTCGAGCCTGAAATACATAGCTCGTTTAGGCTCGCAAGCCTAAACAAAATTTTAGTTTTTTATATATATATAATATAATAATGATGATGATAACATTGGTGAGCCGAGCTCGAGCCGAGCTTTGGCTCGCTTAATCGCTGTTGAAACGAGCTCGAGCCGAACTTTTAGCTCATTTGAGGTTGTTCTCGAAATAGCTCGAGCCAAGTCGAGCCGAGCTCGAGCTTTAGGTTTTACTCGCGAGCCGAGCTCGAGCTCAGAGAAGTAGGCTCGAACCGAGCCGAGCTCGAGCTTCATAAAAGCATCACGAGCCGAGCTCGAGCCTAGTCGGGCTCGGGCTCGACTCGGCTCATTTACACCCCTAGTGAATCCTAAATGGACTTGATAAAACCCCATGGGGCTCCAACCACACCCTATAGCCTAATAGCAACAACAACAAAAACAGAACATATTAATATTTTTAGTGTAGTTTATGGCGTTTAATGTAGTAGGATTCAAACCCTCAAAGAAACTTGTTACATCACATGGAACAAAAGTGGAGTTATTCTACAATAAAACTTAGTGTAATTTTGTTAATTGATTCCTAATCCGTTAATAGTTTTAATGTATTAACAAAATTATGCAAATGATTTTATCCTTACTTATTTTTACCTTTTTGGTTACTTACACTACTGGTTACCTTTTTTTTTTTGAACTAAGGCAATTTATATCTAAAACTAGCAAGAAGCTAGCAAAGAAACTACAAGTACATAAGGAAGGAAACTACAAAACAACAACATTAATCAAAGTTAAAACTACTCCATTTGTGCTCGTCTAAAGAAATCCTCCTTGCTCGGTTCTTGATCCATAGAAGGCGTAGGATCTTCAGCTCCTGGATGATGCCCCCAGTCGCGCTCTTCTTCTGCTCAAAAGCCATACGGTTCCTCGACTTCCAGATTAGCCAGCAAGCCTGAAGATCCAAAGAATCAATTTAAGGCCGAAGCCTGTAAATGAGGGTTTGGACCTTGTGTAGAAGCTGGAAATTCGTCCTGCAAAACAGAAAACTGTTAGGCTCGCCGCAGAGATGGGAGGGCCCCTCTGCGACCACCCTCCGGCGTGAGGATAAGTATTGGTAGAGAGAGAAAGTAGAGAGAGAAAATAAGGACGAAGGTTCAGAAAATCGTACTTGGCCTTGTACTTGACGTGGTATTTATAATGGTCAACTGGCATGACGTCATTCGTCTGGACGTACTTGAATGGGTGTTCGTCCTCGGCGATATGGGAACTGACATCTTTAGAATGTCCGTCTAAGTGTGGTTCGGTTCGTCCTCCGGGATCATATCCGGATCCGGATATGTATCTTCAAAGCCAAAAGCATAACTAAATTTATATCCAGTCTAATTTGGCAATTTCATATCAAAATATAGTTAATAAAATAGAAGATCAATAAATTACTGATCTTTATCTTGTTATTTAAAAATAAGTAAAGATAAGGCGTGGTATTCTTTTGAATCTTGTTTTATCTTTATTGAATTTTTGTCTTCGTAAAGCAAACAATTTACCATATGATGGGCCACAACTTTGAAATTATGACCATTTATAATAATTACATATTAATAAAAAATATTACTTTAATATTATTGTTTATAATTTTATTAGTTTGTATGTATATTGTTTGTGTATAAATAGCCGAAGAGTGTTTGCAAGGGACCATAGATATTCACAAGATCACAAGACAGCTTTGATTCTCGTTATTCTTGTCCCTCAGCATGGATCCGTACAAGGTACAACTCATCACTTCATCACTTGCCCTTTTTACCATTTTTGTACAACTATTTAATGCATGTATGTATCTTAGTAATTTTGTTTGAACCGTGACTTTTTTTTAGTGATTCAATATCACACCGTCTAATATAAGATGCAATTATTAAAAAAGAAAACGAGAATATAGAAATTACCTGTTTAAAACAAATATTTTGTATATAAAATTGGGATTTTAATTGGAAATGAATATCCAAGAAGGAGCTAAAAATTCTAAAAAAAATGTCCAAGAAGGAGCTAAAAATTCTAAAAAAAAATGTTTGTAAATGGTAAAAAAAAAATTTGATGGTGAACGAATAGAAGAAAATCAACCTAAAGGGTGTTTAAGTATTTTTTTTTTTACCATTTTCAAAGTCCTCCAATATTCTTTACTATTTTATATATAAAAAAACCACACAACATAACTTAATAAAAAAATTTACGTCATAAAATCGAGAAATTGTTATCAATAATAAATGCACTGATAAAAAAAAATAAAGTTAAATTTTGATGATAATCAAATTAGAGGTAAGAAGGGGTTGGGCTGTGCTTAAACTCTGAACGCTCATATGAGTTCGATTAAATTTAAACTCTAAAACGAGTGAGGTCTAGAACTCGTTTCAAACTTGATGTGTTTAATTCAATTTATCGATTCACACAGCATATTTCATTTCATTATCATATTAGGCCATGTGTAGTCATAAAGCCCTCAAAGGGGCGTTATGCGACATGTGGCACTCCACGTCAGCGTGTGGGCGTTATGGGGCCTTATGCATTTTAAGCCCGTAGTCATAACGCCCCTACCTCATCATTACCCAATTATTTAATAAACCCTTAAATTATACATATATATATGTATGTATATATCTATGTGAGAGTGGAGAGAACACAAACCAAATGCATGGCGCCGCGAAAATTATCACGCCACCTCCAAAAAATCGTTTGATGGCGCCCCGGGGGGCGGTGTGCCGGCGCTATACCGGCGCTATGAGGGCATACCGCCCAACTATGCCGCCCCACTACTGAAAGCCTTATGTATTTAGATAACACTTTTTATGAACCTAATCAAACACAAGACATGAAAAATAAAGTTTATTACAACATAATAAAGCATTCATTTTAAATAAAATTAAAAAGTAAATATTTTTGTTGATAATAAAAAAACATAAAGTAAATAGTTTATCTTTTCTGTAAAGACGTCGGAGAGTTTATGTTCCCGCGCAAAAAAGAAAAAAAAAACACTCTCCTGCCATCGCCACCGCAATTATGTTAAAAATAGATAAATAATTTATATAATGTTATATATAATAATTATAATCAAAATATCTATAAAATGTGCATGATTTAATTAGTAAATAATAAACTAGCCGAGCTCAAGCTTTACGAATAGGCTCGAAACGGGCTCAGTTCAAGAAGCACACTTCTTGGCCTGACCGTTTCGAGATTTTGAACTGTATTATGTGACTGTGCAGGGTTCAAATCTCATCCTCCCTCCCCCGAATGTAAATAACTGAAAAACGGCTTCCTTTGATTAAATTTCGTTGCAATAATCATGTCTTTGTAAGTAAGTTCCTTTGCACACTGGTTACATTTATCATACAAGTTTCTTTGATTTGGTGTAGCAACGCCCTTCGAGTGCTTACAATGCTCCGTTTTGGACGACTAATGCTGGTGCACCGGTTTACAACAATACTGCAGCCTTGACTGTTGGAGACAGAGGTAACTGTTTTATAGATATTTTGCTACTTGTCAGTTACATGTTGTTAGCATAATATGATCTGATTTACTGTTGTGCATGACAGGTCCAATTCTTCTTGAGGACTATCATTTAATAGAGAAACTTGCTAATTTCACTCGTGAACGGATCCCAGAACGCATTGTACACGCTAGGGGCGCAAGTGCTAAGGGATTTTTTGAGGTTACACATGACATCACTCACCTTACATGTGCTGATTTCCTTCGTGCTCCTGGAGTCCAAACGCCTACTATTGTTCGTTTCTCGACTGTTATCCATGAGCGTGGTAGTCCCGAAACTATCAGGGACCCTAGAGGTTTTGCAACCAAGTTTTACACCAGAGAGGTGAATCTTATTTCAATTAGTGAATTTGTTTATCCGTTTTTTTTCTTCTTTAACCGTACTTTCATTTCAAATATAAAAATTTCGTTTTGATCTAGTTAGAGGTGACAATTTAGGCTCGTTTAGTTATTGACGAGTTGATTTGGCTTGCGTCTTTTTTTCAAATGAGTAAATAAATAAAATTAGCTAAAAGGAGAACGGGCCAAACGGGTCATATAGAACGATTGTTATATAAAACGATTATTGCCCAAAGTCTATTTAAACTGCATACAATCTTCTGAATTGTTTTATAAAACGATTAAATAGTTAACATAAGGATATCTTTTTATCATAACTAATACACTGGTTCTTTTATAAATACGTTAAGAAATGGACAAAGAAGCGTTAAAACCATAGTTGTTAATAGCATAGCGATGCGATACTATATATGCCGCTATCTGATTTTTTGCGCCTTAAACACGAGGAAATAGCGGGAAAATAGTTTTTTTATTCTTTTTAGTAAATACATGTAGCGACTGAAAAAATAAGCGTATTTTAGGGTTTTTTGTTGCAGGATTGAAAATAGAAGCGTATATACTTCCATATTTACCAGATTTTTTTATAAAATATACATGTAAAATATTTCTAAAGTTTTCTTCTAGTGTATCGCTAAATATGAAATAGCACCCACTATTTCATCGCCATCGCTACATAGCGTGTAGGTAGCTTGTCGCTCGCTATTGACAACTCTGAACCTGTTATGACCCATCTATCTTGCCACCTTAGTGAATTTGATATATGTTTCTAAATTTGCAGGGTAACTTTGATATTGTGGGAAACAACTTTCCCGTGTTCTTTACTCGCGACGCAATGGCTTTCCCAGACGTGATCCACGCGTTTAAACCGAACCCAAAGTCACACATTCAAGAAGACTGGAGAATCCTCGACTTCCTCTCACACCATCCCGAGAGTTTAAACACTATGACGTTCTGGCTTGACGATGTTGGCATACCATCAGATTACCGACACATGGAAGGCTCGAGTGTTAACGCTCTCACTTTAGTCAACAAAGACGGGAAAACACATTACGTGAAGTTTACATGGAAGCCAACATGCGGCGTGAAGTGTCTTTTAGAAGATGAAGCGGTTAAAGTTGGCGGAAATAATCACAGTCACGCCACACAAGATTTATACGACTCGATTGCAGCCGGTAAGTTTCCCGAGTGGAAGCTGTTTGTTCAAGTTATTGATCCTGATCATGAAGATAGGCTTGACTTTGACCCGCTTGATGGGACGATGACATGGCCCGAGGATGTGATACCGCTGCAGCCAGTTGGACGTATGGTGTTGAATAAGAATATTGATAACTTCTTTGCAGAAAATGAGCAGCTGGCGTTTAATCCGGGCCTTGTTGTTCCTGGAATATATTATTCTGATGATAAGATGCTTCAAGGTTGGATCTTTGCGTATTCGGATACGCAAAGGCATCGTTTAGGACCGAATTATCTGCAGTTACCTGTTAATGCTCCAAAATGTGCTCATCATAATAATCACTATGATGGAAATATGAATTTCATGCATAGAGATGAGGAGGTATTATGCCAATTGTCTATTCATCTTTCATTAGAGAGTAAAGTACACAGATGGTCCCTATGGTTTGCACTTTGTAACGCATTTAGTCCCCAGCTTTTTCAAAAAGTACATGAATGGTCCCTGTAGTTTGCACTTTGTAACACATTTAGTCCTCAGTTTTTTTTCGAAAAGTACATGAATGGTCCATGTGGCTTGCACTTTGTAACGCATTTAGTCTCCACCTTTTTCAAAAAGCACATGACTGGTCCCTGTGGTTGCACTTTGTAACGCATTTAGTCCCTAACTTGGACATGCTAAAACCTTTAGATTTGTTGGCTGGGGACTAAATGCGTTACAAAGTGCAAACCACAGGGACCGTCCGTGTAATTTTGGAAAGTTAGGGACCAAATCCAAAATTTTGGTAAACCACAGGGACCATCCGTGTACTTTACTCTTAATTAGAGGTGGTAACATGGACAGGCGTGTGGGTTAGGTAACAGCCAACGGGTCAAAATAGGTTCAGGTTAAAACAATGTTTTTTCTACTACAGGGCGAAATGGGCCCCATTGGGTTCGGTTGACCCCCGAGTCAAGTGTTAGGAAGTTGACCGACTTCCAATCTGTTTGACCCGTTCTACCCATTCCCTTTTGGCTATTTGCTTCGTTCAGATAAAATACCATCCGAATTGACCCATTCATAAGTAACTGGATTATTATATTGTTCCAGGTTGATTACTTCCCTTCGAGGTATGATCGTGTTCAACATGCTCAGCAGTATCCGATTTCCCCTGTTAAGCTAACTGGAACCCGTCAAAGGGTTAGTTATTTTGTGTTTTCTTTATTGTATCAGGCCGGTTTATATTTTTGATATTTAAGATGATCTCAAAATCAAGTCATTGACTTTTAAACAGTCAAACTTGGGGTTTCATCGCCAATAGTCCTTCGTCCTTAGTTTTTCCAAAACATGAAAAAAAAAATTTTAAAATTAAAATATAAAAATGTTGAATATATGTTTGGTGCACGGTCTGTTATCCCAGATATCAAACACTTGACGACCTGTAGTTGTTACGTAAAAATTCTGTTATTTTCGTGCAGGCTGTTATCCCAAAATACAATGATTTTAAGCAGCCAGGGGAGAGATACCGATCATGGGCACCGGACAGGTACTATTTACTTTCTATTATATTATATTAAATTTAAACGAATATGTCGTAATTACAAGAATAAATAATGCATGTGCAATATTTTTTCTATATAAACATATAGCATTAGATTTGGTCATTTGATGGTCAAATTGAGTATATTATTTGTACAGGCAAGAAAGGTTCATTTGCCGAATGGTGAAGATGTTGTCTGACCCACGGGTCACCCATGAGCTCCGCAGCATTTGGATCTCATACTGGTCTCAGGTTCGTTCACCTCCCCCTCTTTGGTCCATTTCAAATAAAGGTTGACTTTTGAAGTTAAAAAGCAATTTTGTTTGACATCAGAATTCAAATTTATATCTGGATATAGTGAATGCTCGATCAAGTGGATACATACTCTGACCCAACCTGATTCGTAATAACGCGTTGGTTCAGAATATGTAATTTTAGATATGGGTCATGTTGGGTTGACACGAAACACTATGTCCAAGTTTCTTTTAATATTCTTTTGAGTAATTAGCATCAAATGTGATTACAAAAATATTATTTCAACCGTAGTCTAATTCTTTTAATAGAAATATTTAGGATATTTTATACATTAAAACTACATTTTGGGCGCCTTTTGACCCATATTTAACATAACTCGGATTGACTTGTTTATAAGTAAATGGGTTGAAAATGCGTACTTGATTTGGGCTGGTATTCTTGCAGGCTGACAAATCACTGGGGCAGAAAATAGCTTCACGCCTCAACGTGCGCCCTAACTTTTAAACTGATCTACACGTCATTACAGGAAAGGGTCTCTCTCGTTGTCTGTTAACAGAAAGCATGGTTTTATCATCACAGCGTCGTACTGTTTTAATTATGTAATGTTTTATGAACCTAGGACTTAGAATAAAAGCTTTGGTGTTCTAGGTTAAGTTTGAAGCTAAAAACATGTGGCATGCATGTAGTCTAAGTTGCTTTTTTACATGTAATATAAGTAATGTTGTTGCTTATGTTGATTTTGGTTCTTGTTTTGTTCTTCATCGTCATCAAATAAGTTTTATGTACAACCAAGTAAGCTTTGTGTACGACTAAAAGCCATACAACTCTCCTCTTTTACATATTAGCCTTTGTAATCTAGTAAACTATTCACAATAAGTTCATCTTGCTTTGTTCTTCATTGTCGCAACGTCGTTTTCTTTTTTACCTCTCTAATTGATGCAACCACAATCAAAGCTGCCCCGTCAAGCGTGACTCTACCACGTGTTGTATACACCGCCAGCGACTTTTGGTGCCTTTCTGTGTGATTATATAAGATCGCGTGTTATTAGTTATGCCTTCATATGTTGTGCGCAAGATATTAAGATCCAATATTTTCATCATCTTAACTCTCAACCGCGATCTTAACTCTCAATCACGATCACAAGATACTAGAGTTAAATGAAGACGAGAGAGTACGTTTCAATGATATTTTTTTTGTGATGGGCCTACACCGAAATTGAGAAGACCAGTATACATATTTATAACATTGTTATTACTATTAACATGTGAAAGCATTGCTATAAAGTAGTCATAGTGTTAGTTGCATTTATAGGCACAATTTATAACACTTTAACATTACATTTTAACCATACATCATGCATTAGTCAATGTACATTGCATTATTTTTTGTGATGGGCAACACTTGTTTTGATGGAACAAAGTCTACTTTAAATTATTTTAATATTTCTGTAGGTGTGGAGCGGTTGTGGACGAAAAATGAACATTAGAGATTGATGGTGGGCTATAGCTAAAACAATATGGCTAGCCATTTATTGAGTTGGGTCAACAAAACAAAAAGAAAAAGAAGATCATAGCAGGCCCAAAAAAAAGTCTGGTAGCCCACAGGAAAAAAAACGTAAGAAGAAGAAAACAAATTGATTTATTTGTGGTGTGGATCGATTTTATAACAATTAATTTTGGCATAGTAAGTTTTGATTTTCATGTTTTGTTTCGTATTTCGTTTGATTTATTTGACCATTATGCCCGACGGGTGGAGATACAATAGGAAGTTTATTTGGTTAGAAAGACTAGGAAGTGATCTTGACCATCCATTTAGTTAATCAAGGGCTAAGATTAAATCAGGAAAATTGAAGGAAAGAAAAGAGGCGCATGAGTTTGTTTAGGGGCATTCTAGTCAATCCAAGCCAATAGTTTCTCTCTCCTCCAACTCCCCCATTTTTAAACGTTAATAGCTCTTTCATACGACATTATTTTTTTTATAAAAATTGCACCAAAAAAACGAGCGTTTTTTAATCTTTAAAACGAGTATACTATTGCTATATTTTCAAAAAAAAAAAAAAAATTAAAACCCAGTTGCGTAAAACGCAATAGAAAAACCCCCAGTTACGTAAAACGCAATAAAAAAACCTAAAAAATGACATTTTTCTAAAACGCAATGCACCAAAAACACAAAGAAATGACTTATTTGTAAGACGCAATGGGCAGAAAACACAAAGAAATGTCTTATTTCTAAAACGCAATAGCCTAAAAACTCAAAAGAAAGTGTAGTTTCTAAAACGCAATGGACTGAAAACACATAAAAATGTGTTTTTACCTAAAACGCAATGCACCAAAAACACAAACAAATGTCTTATTTTTAAAACGCAATGGCCAAAAAACAATTAAAATGTCTGTTTTTCTAAAACGCAATGGACTGAAAACACATAAAAATGTGTTTTACCTAAAACGCAATGCACCAAAAAACACAAAGAAATATCTTATTTATAAAACGCAATGGCCAGAAAACACTTAAAAATGTCTCATTTGTAAAATGCAATGGCCTAAAAAAACAAAAGAAAGTGTTCTCTCTAAAACGCAATGGACTGAAAACACTTAAAATGTGTTTTACCTAAAACGCAATGACTAAAAACACTTCAAAAATGTGTTTTTACCAAAAACGCAATGACTAAAAACACTTAAAAATGTGTTTTTTCTAAAACGCAATAGCCAGAAAACACATAAAACTCTCTTATTTCTAAAACGCAATGGACACATAAAACTGTCTGTGAACTGTCTGAATTGTCTACGAATTACTGTCTTCAAAATGGGCCAATTTCTGGAAAATTAATTTTTCTGATGCATTTTTATTACAGCAGGGGCGCTGCCCCCGGACCCCCGCCAAGATCGTAAAACGCAATGACTAAATCAAAAACCCAGATCGGTAAAATGAAATTAATGAATTTCTTACATGGATCGAAGTGATTTCTTCAATAATTGACGAATTTTGAATGATTGAAACACTTATCAGCCCTCGAATCGAACGGATCGAGTGATTATCTTCAAAATCACCAGAAAAAAACGAGATTTTGTATTAAATTAAACTGGGTTTTCTTTA
Organism: Helianthus annuus; assembly: GCF_002127325.2. Classification (NCBI taxonomy): domain Eukaryota; kingdom Viridiplantae; phylum Streptophyta; class Magnoliopsida; order Asterales; family Asteraceae; genus Helianthus; species Helianthus annuus. The sequence continues at coordinate 5,925,721 of NC_035446.2, read as the reverse complement.
AAAAAGCTGAAGAACACGTTGATCGGGTGTTTGAATCATTGATTGGTGATGAAAATCACACTATAATGTAGTGATTATTGAGATAGAACGTGAAGAAATGGTTGAAGATGGTGGGTTTTGAAAATGGTGGGTTTTGAAGTTACTGGGTTTTGAAAAGGAAGAAGAAAAGGTTGGATTGACTAAAATACCCTTTTTCTTTATTTTAAATGTTGCCATATGTCCTAATCCTATTGCTTCCTACACTTCCTAGCCAAAATAAACTTCATATTTGATCTTTTCCCTATGCCCGGCTAAATTATATATATTACTAGGTTAGAACCCCGTGTAATACACGGGTTGAATAAATGTAATTTTATATATCAAATAATAAAAAATATATCTTTAAAAACCTCGTTTATTACACGGGTTGAATAAATGTAATTTTATATACCAAATAATAAAACAATATATCTTTAAAAATCTCGTTTATTACATGGGTTGAATAAATGTAATTTTATATATTAAATAATAAAAAAAGTTATATCTTTAAGAACCCCGTGTATTGTATGGGTTGAGTAATTTAATTTTATATATTAAATAATGAAAAAAGTTACATTTTTAAGAACCTCATGTATTGTATGTAATGTATGATAGTTATGGTGATTGCGGAGATGATTATTGAAAAGAAAATACAGTGGTCAAATATGTTATTCAAAAAGTAAAAAAGTAGCCATTTGAGTGATAAAATATAAATTATATTTAAAAACCCGTAATAAATCTAATTTTATATATAAAGTAATATTAATATTATAAATGAGAAGTATACATTAAATTTAAACTAAATAATAATTATCTTTAGTTAAGTAGAAGACATTAAACAAAATAATATTTAGTAGGAGAGTTATTTATAATAATTAATTAGAAGAGATTAAACTAAAGAGTAAATTGCCAAAATCGTCCCTGAGGTTTGGGCGTGTTTGTAATTTTCATCCAAAACAATTTTTTTGTACTATATAGTCATTCACTTTTGGGGGTTTTTGTCATTTTCATCCAAACATCTAATTTGCTTTATTTTTTTCTATCAAATATTTGGATGAAAATGGCAAAAAATCCCAAATTTAATGGACGATTTTGGCAAAAAAGTCAGACATTTGGATGAAAATGGCAAAAAATCCCAAAAGTGAAGGACTATATAGTACAAAAAAATTGTTTTGGATGAAAATGACAAACATACCCAAACCTCAGGGATGATTTTGGCAATTTACTCTAAACTAAATAATAAGTATCTGCAAGATATTAAACTAAATAATATTTATTAGGAGGGTTATCTATAATTAATTAGAAAAGATTAAGTTAAAATATAATTATCTATAAGCCATGACCTAATATGATGACAAGTGTCCCATAAATGGTTTCTTTTATTATGATTTTGGCAATATACTCTAAACTAAATAATGATTATTTGTAAGATATTAAACTAAATAATATTTATTAGAAGGGTTATCTATAATTAATTAGGAGTAAATTACAAGTTTTGTCCTTTATGTTTGTCCTAAATTTCAGGCGTTGTCCTTTACCTTTAAAATTTATGAGTTTTGTACTTAGTGTTTGGAAATGTTACACGTTATGTCCTTTATGACAAACCCAGTTATATTTTTCAGTTAAATTAAGTCATGTGCAGGGCACATGAGGGTAGAAATGTAATTACATCTCCCAGTTAAATTAAAACAATACATATGTATCTGTATATTACATAGAACTCCCCTCTCTCTCTCTCTCTAAATATATATACCCCTCTCTCTACCTCTCTTCACAACCACCAACAACCCCCGCCAATAACCACCACCCTCCACCACTCTAAACATAACCAACACAACCATTGTTCTCCACCAACCTCCACCATTGTTCTGCACCAACCACCACCGCACCAACATCACAAACGCCCACCACTGCCCACCTGCCACCGCACCACTGTTAGATCCGGCATTGTCCACCACCGCACCACTGTTAGATCCGGCACCTCCCACCATCGCACCAGCTCTTCAGATCCAGATGGGTTAGCCACCACCCTTTGAGCCACACTTGTTCTCCTCGAACCCACTTCATTTATAGAAAGCCCCTTTTTGTTTGATGAATCTTGTGTTCTTGTAGCTTCCAAGAAACCCACATGGTTGCACACTTCAGAGTTAGGGGAAACCACCCAAATCATGGCTGCAGACATGGGTTTTAAATGGGGTTTCAAATGGGTCAAAATTGATGAAATGGGTGAAAAAGATGTGACCTTGAAACACACCCAGTAAAGAGGGGTGTGTAATAGGGGTTTTGGAGGAATACCCACTTCACAATCAGTAAAAAGATTGTGAATTTGGTAAAAATGGGTTGAATTTGTTTGGAATCTGAAGTGGTATTGGAGGTTTTTATGGGATGAAAATGGAGGGTTCTTGATGAATGAAGAAGAGAGTAGAAGAATCGATGGCAGAATGAAGATTATATGAAGGGGTGTTGTTGGGATTGAACCCTAATAGAGGAACAGATAATGTAAAGCCAAAACCGGATCCCATCAGTGGACTCCTAATAAGCAGCAGTTTACTCTAATCTCTCCCCTTGACAGTGGTTATCTAACAACTGATAATCCTAAGTGCTGCTCAACTACAACAACTGATAAACCAAACTCTGATGATTACCTAACAACTGCTGAAGACAAACTCTGTTGCTCTATCTACTGCTGTTTCCTAAGTGCTGCTGAAGATTCAAGCACTGCCCTCTCAAAGACTGGTCACCTTTGAAGAAAGCACTGAAGACTCAACATCTGTGCTAAGGCTACAACAGTGGAACGTGAAGCAGTAGTTTTCCTTATGTTTTGTATGTTAGTGAATATCAGATGTTTCATAACAGTAGTTTGTATAGGACAGTATTTGTAGTTTGTTAGGTCGTTAGATGTCACTATCATGGTGACGTCAGCTGAAGTATATCAGTAGTTTGGTTTGCCTATAAGTATGACAGTACTCTGTACTGTTACACTTGATCGTTTTGAGTGAGTTCCTCTCCTCAATTCATCCTTTCATCTTGTGCAACCAACTCTGGTGTATCAGGCTGAGGGGGAGTTTAGATTGTAAGCTTTTACTGTAATCATTTGCTTTGTATTTCAATCATTTGACTCAATGAAAAGCAATTGTTTATCAATCTATACTATCCTTTGTTTGTGTTTACTTTGTTTGCAACTCATTTTCCGCTGCACTTATTAGCTTTATGCAAACAAACACGAATCATGACAGCCTCAGATCCTAACAATTGGTATCAGAGCTTGGACAGTCAAATTCGATCTAACAATCAATTTGACATAACAGTTCAGCTCAAAATTCATTGATACTAAGGCTGGTTGCATTCAGTTGAAAAACAGAGTAATGAGCAAATCATGATCAAAATGGTTATTCAAAAACTCTGTAAATCAACCAAGATGTCATATGACACACAAATCTCACACAACAAATGTTTTCATACATATGTCACTTATAGTTTTCAGATTTGCAAAATATCTGATAAATTATGGGATCGTTAAATGTTTCAAAATGAATTACAATTGTTGTTTCGATATTTGTGATGTTTTTTTTAAAACACTAAAGTATGTACCTCAGATCAGCAAAACTTATGTTCATCTAAAACACCTGCATACTGCTGATATCGAAAAGAGGGAGAAAAACTTTAGTCAAAATCTCTCATGTGTTCAAAGGCATGTTGAGTGCCTACAAAAGGACCAAATCAACCTTGTCTAACACATATTGAGAAAAATAAAATGTCAAAACAGTCCTAATCATAAGTAATGTGAAATCTGAACTAAAACATGTTCAAACATGGTCAGATTTCTTAAAACATTGCTTCAAAGTGATTATGGACAAGGTATGTTCAAAATAAAATCTCCTAGTGAGTATTTCTGAACATATGAATAATAAGGGTAAAAAGGGAAAAGGGAAATAAAAATCTCAAAGTGTGGCTATCTCAAAACTTTTGAAATCAAAAGAAAAGAGTATTAGCATAAAACACTTGTGAGGTTAGAATTAGATCTTCAGTGGTCATCATACAACTGTGTGCATTCATCAATACAGAAATTGTTCTGGTAACAATGGCATATCCAGTGATTATGCGTAAAAGAAATTTACAATCAATTGACAAGAAAATGACCCAAATAATGGTCAGAATAACTTGAGAATAATTTGATCATTTACTTGAAAAGAGTGTCAGATCCTTTTGATTAGCTCCAAAACATCCTTTAATTTTTTTTTAAGGTGTTTTCCTTTTAATAAAACCAGATGCATTTTAATTTCTAGAAAATGTATTTTGAACTTTTACTCTTTTTTAATAGTGAAAGTTCATCTCTGGTCAGGATGTAATCTCCTTATTTTTTGTGTGAAATTACTCCTTAAAACTGGTCAAAAGGAAATGACTCACACATCAAGGTCATGTTGAGCTCAAGTTTAGTTTGTCACAGATCAGAAATTGATTGTAAATTCATTTTTGAACTACTAAGACACTCATGTTCTAGTAATTGGACATAAAATGAGTTGTTCTAAGTAGAGCAAGACTTCATCATCTGGGATGCTAAACCACTGTCTGAAATAATAGACAGATGGCAAAACCTTGAACAAAATTTCTGAAAATGACTGCTGACAACTTAATCTTGATATAATACATCTAAAATGTATTTTGTTAAGGATAGCATTTTTGGTGCTCAACAGATGATAGATAAGATATTGTGTTTCCACAAAGACAAAAATCAATATCTACATCTAAACCAACAGATGCTAAAATTATTTGTCAAAAGTCAAAACACTGCTGCACAAACAGTTGTTAAACATATGATCTTCATTTTTATCCACTGCTGTATCTAAAATGCTGTTGTGCCTTAACATCTGCTCTCTAAAGTCTGTCCACTGCTAAAGTGTCAACCTCTGTTCTTCAAGAACACTGATGCTCAAAATCATTGTTTCTTCCACTGCTTCATTTTATTACCGTTGTAACTACTGATACTTGATTCATCAGTAGTTGTCAAAACAACTGTCTTCCATCATTTTCCATTTCATCAGATGTTTGACACGTGTTCAGTTTTTAGCCTTCAGATCAAAATAACCGCTGCCACATCAGTAATCACTTTTTCCTTAAATAAAACCCTGATTAAATCCAAACAGAGGATTACACTGTCGAATTGAATTCCAAACATTCTCTTCACAAAACAGTTTTCCTCTCATAACTCCAAAAATCTTCTTCGATATTCATCATCAAAAATGACGAAGCCAAAATCGAAATCAAAAACAAAACCTTCATCATCTTCATCCAAAACAGCAGAAGCCACTGAAATGGCCGCTGAAACCATGGAGATACGCTACAAAGCTCCACACAATTATGTGGGTATACTCACAAAACCCACCGATAACCACACATTCGACTCCATCCTTGACATCATTTCTGCATCAAAGTACAAAACTTTGATAACAGCAGATGCTCCTATTTACCTTGATACCCAGAGAGAGTTCTGGAAAAATGCCACCCTTGAAAAACAAGGAGATATCACTGCCGCCATCAACTCCTCGATACAGGGTAAGAAGGTAAAAATCTCTCCGAAATCCATCTCTGAAACCTTTAAACTCGATGATTTAAATGGAAAAACTTCTTTTACAAAAGACGAGTTGGTAAAGGAGTTCATGAACAGGGGTTATGCAGAACAACCAAAGGTAGATACCCTACAAAAGGGTTACTTCCCTTCTGCACCCAGATTTTTATTTCACACACTGCTCATGTGTGTTTCAAATAAAACAACGTCCTTCAATGAGATACCAACAAAAATCCAATGCCTGGGGTATGCAATTTTAAACGACAAAAACTTTAACTACTCCCAGGTAATATTTGATGATTTGGTAAATAACGTTGATAATAAAGCTTTTCTGCTCTTTCCGAGATTTCTAAGCTATTATTTTGAACAAACATTTGTAGAGAAAGAAGCAGAACTGCCCAAACAAGGTGTCTCATTCAAAATAAACTTTTTAACAAAAGAAACTTTTTCAAGAATGATGGCACCAATAAAATCAAAAACAAAAGAGGCAGAGCAGGTTTTAGAAACTGCCACTGACCCTGAAGCAACCACTGCTGAGCCCACTGCTCCAGGTGATCAAAGTAGCACACCCACTGCTTTGAAACCAACACCTGCCACCAAAAAGACCAAAAGAAAAACATCCAGAAAACCCACCAAACCCACACCAAAGGCAACTCTGGAAGATGAGATCCCAGAGTTAATGCCAGTGACAACACAAAAGTCACAAGAAACCACTGCTGCTACTTCCTCACAGCAGTTGGAAGAAAGATCTCATCCCCAGCCTAAAACTCCTCCTGCATCCTCACAAAAGGGTCAGGTTGTAAGCACAGGGACACCACATTATGAAGCTCTGTATCCACTCGGATCCATCTTCCACAGTCCTGATCCTAAGGACATGTCTCTTTCTACCCCCACACCCTCACCAATAATATTACCACAATCAATAATGCCCCTGTTGCATGCAGTTGATATGGCACAGACACAAACCAGTTCCTCTCAATCACCTATTACTGAGAGTATACCTCCACAAGTGACTGGGTCTGATGTGCATACCTCTGCTATCCCAGCAACAGTTGAGGAGGTTACACCCCTTGAGTTACAAGTAACTCTTGGTGGTAGTTCAAGTGGAGCAGCAACTACAACTGATGGATCAACAGATCTTCAGTTGGACAGTTGTTTCATTAGTAAGACTCCCTTGAAGGCAATTTCTTCCATAGCACCAATGAAAGCCACCAGTGAGTATGTTTTACCTACTGGTATTTTCCAAAGGCTAACAAGTGCTGAAGAAAGAAGTCCCCAGTACCAAGAACAAGGAGCATCAATGGATGATATTTGGGATTCACTTCCTAAGTCAAACATTGATACAACCACTGCTGGTGGGGATTCAGATGATCCTGTTAATTCAGGTGATGATTCAAGATATAATGAATTGACGGCCAGAGTTGAAAACCTGGAATCTTCAGTTGCAGAAATAAAAGATATGGTGCAGCAGCTGTTACAAGCTCAAATAGCCCAATCATCTGCTCCTCCTGCTCAAGCACCTGCTCCACAAGCATTTGCGGAAAATGAGCTCTGGAACATCCTCCAACCACTGCTTGAACAACAACAACAAATGGCTGCTAAAAAGCATGCTCTTCAAGTGCAAATGTTGACCAACATGGTTGAATCTCGGTTCAAAGATACTCAAGCTGATATCAAGGCTATAAAGGCCAGCATTCAACAGAATGCTCAAAGTGAGAAAGCTCCATCTGCCATTTTCTTCATGGATACACCCCTGGCAGATAATGCCAAAAAGGGGGAGAAAAACAGGTTGAAAAAGAAAGGTATAGAAGATGGGAGGCACATTGAACCTGAGAAACCCAAAACAGCTGATACACCAGCAGTTACAAAAACTGCTGCAAGTAACCAAACAGCTGCCATCTCATCAACACACACACCACCTCACCACACACCATCACAACTACTGTTCCACCACCACCTGTGTCTACAACACAAAAATCCTCATCAAAACCAAAAACCACCAAACCACCATCATCCGAAGTCACACCACCACGGCCTCCTGCCATAAAGCAGAAGACAGCAGATGTTACAACATCTGCTGTAGTGACAACAGTGATTGAAGCACCAGTTGTTTCAACCACTGTTAGTCAATCACAATCCACTACCATCCAATCTCAAACCACTGATCCACCCAAAACATCATCAGCCTCTTCTTCAAAAAGGAGAAGGGTCTTCATTCCTGATGATGAGTCACCACCACCATCACCACCTTCAAATATCATTTCCCATTCTCCATCCCCTGCTCAAAAGCAGAAGACAACAACTGATACATCAGTAGTTGTAATGACAACAGCAGTTGAGACACCAGTTGTTTCAACCACTGTTAGTCAGACATCCACAACTGCCCTAATTCTTCCTATATCACAACCACAGCTCCTAAAAAGAAAAAGAAAGCCAATCACTGCTGATGAAGGTAGTCATGATCCAAATGCTGCAAAGTATCCACTGGAACTAGAAGCCATCAAAGATGAGATGAGGCAGTTTTACACAGAAGCAGACCCATCAAAAAGAAAATTCTCCTCACTCATCGGCTATATAGCTCCAGAAGATATAAATGATTATCTCCAGATAAAGGCAAGGCAAGCTAAAGTTAAAGCCAAGGTTGACAGTGAGAAAGAAAGGCTAAGCGAAGAAGGCATTGCGAATAGACTGGAGTTCTACCTTGCAAAGGTTAAGCAGATGGAAGAATATGCACACGAGCTTGACAAAGAAAAGGCTGATCAAAAGAAGAGATTGAGAGATCAACTTCTAGCCTTCATCATGAAAGAAAAGTTCTATTCTGCTGAAGAATCCTAGCTTAAAGAATGGCCTTTAGTAGCTTTGAAGCATGAGGGTGAAAGGATCCAAAGAATCAAAAATGATCCCTCAAAGAAGAAAACTTCTCCAAACTGGAGTAAGTACAAAAGACTCATTGCTGATCTCACTGCTGAGTATAAAAGAAAGAAAAGGGAGTTGGTGGATGCTAAGATAGGCACTGCTGAAGCCATATCAAAATGGTCTAGGCAACAAACTGATGAAGCTTATGAAAGACTTGAGAAGCAGAGGATGAAAGCCTCTAACTCTCCTAAAAGGTCTGACTACAAAAAGCTTCAAGAGCAAGTCAAACTTTTCGAAACACAGATCAGCACAGCAGAAGATTTTGTCACAAAGCTGAGTAAAGAAAAGAAGGAAATGCTATCTGCTGGAGTACATAAGAACAAAGAAGCTGAACAGATTGAAGAAGCTATGAAGAAAATAGCTTCAGATAAAGAAAGATTGGCTAAACTACAAGTCCTTGCCAAAAAGGTTAAAGTAGTAAGCCAAAAGTCATCAGCAGGCATCACAAACAGTGAGCTGATTGACAAAGAAGTTGAAGCAGATATAGCTGAAGCCAACAAGATCATTGAACAAGCATTCATACGAGTGTCTGAAGCTCATGATGCTGCTCTTCACTTCTTCAGGCCAATCACTTCAAGTTCATCAGATAATAAAGCTCTCCCAAGAAACCCATTGAGTTCAAAAATACTAAAGTGGATGTCTGATCAAAAGACCCACGTATTGACTTTGCTCAGATTCAATGGTGAAGTGAAGCATATATCAAGGAATCAGGCACTAGGCCTAAGTGCTGAAGATCTACAGGATCTCCTTGAGCTTACACTGTGCAGGGATGAGGATGATACAAGTTCCAAGGATTTTGAGAAAGAATTTAAAAGAAAAGCAATGGAACTTCTGATGAAGAATAAAGGTCCTGAATAAGGAAGGGTTTTGGCATTATCTGTTCCAGGGGGAGATTGTTGGGATTGAACCCTAACAGAGGAACAGATAATGTAAAGCCAAAACCGGATCCCATCAGTGGACTCCTAATAAGCAGCAGTTTACTCTAATCTCTCCCCTTGACAGTGGTTATCTAACAACTGATAATCCTAAGTGCTGCTCAACTACAACAACTGATAAACCAAACTCTGATGATTACCTAACAACTGCTGAAGACAAACTCTGTTGCTCTATCTACTGCTGTTTCCTAAGTGCTGCTGAAGATTCAAGCACTGCCCTCTCAAAGACTGATCACCTTTGAAGAAAGCACTGAAGACTCAACATATGTGCTAAGGCTACAACAGTGGAACGTGAAGCAGTAGTTTTCCTTATGTTTTGTATGTTAGTGAATATCAGATGTTTCATAACAGTAGTTTGTATAGGACAGTATTTGTAGTTTGTTAGGTCGTTAGATGTCACTATCATGGTGACGTCAGCTGAAGTATATCAGTAGTTTGGTTTGCCTATAAGTATGACATTACTCTGTACTGTTACACTTGATCGTTTTGAGTGAGTTCCTCTCCTCAATTCATCCTTTCATCTTGTGCAACCAACTCTGGTGTATCAGGCTGAGGGGGAGTTTAGATTGTAAGCTTTTACTGTAATCATTTGCTTTGTATTTCAATCATTTGACTCAATGAAAAGCAATTGTTTATCAATCTATACTTTCCTTTGTTTGTGTTTACTTTGTTTGCAACTCATTTTCCGCTGCACTTATTAGCTTTATGCAAACAAACACGAATCATGACAGCCTCAGATCCTAACAGGTGTGTGTGAATAAAATATGATGGTGAAAGATGAGCTGCATTCTAGTTACGGGGAGAAGTGATGAGAGAGAGAAGAGAGAGGGAGATGATGGAGAGTTTTTATATATATTTTTTTAGAGTAAATTACAAGTTTTGTCCTTTATGTTTACATCAAATTTCAGGCGTTGTCCTTTAGCGCAAAAGTTGATAGGCGGTGTCCTTTACCTTTCAAAATCTTGCACGTTTTGTCCTTTAGGCCAAACCCAGTTAGATTTTTTGGTTAAATCTGGTCATATGCCTTGCACATGAGGGAATTCTTGTCATTTCAACTTTCTAGGGACTACTGTGTAACTAACTTATATTTAGGGACTGTTTTATAAAAAACTAACTCATATCTCTGTCTCTCACCCCCTTCTTTCTCTTTTATCTCTAGAATGAACTGATTCACCGAAACTCCAATCTTCATATATTCTCTCTATCTAAACTTTCTCTCTCACACACACTCTCTCTATCACACGATCTGACTTTTAAGGTGGATGTGGCAGGTGGTTATGGCGGGTGGTTGTGGTGGGTTTGGTTGTAGGTGGGTGGTGGGTGGCTGTGGTGCTACGGGCGACGGTGGAGGTGGTGTTAATGCCGGCTACAGGTGGGTGATGGGTGGATGGCGAGTGGGTGGCTGTGGCATTACGGGCAGCGGTGGAGGTGGTGTTTCATTTTCTTGAGTGTTTACTTTTAGATTTGAGGTTTGTAGTGTTTAGAAACCCTAATTTTGTAGATTTTGTTTAAGCTTCAAGACTCCACATGGATAATTGTTGTGTTTTTGGGGAATTAGGGTTGTGACAAGGCGTTTTCGCCCACCGCCGCCACTCGTTTAGGTCATGGATTAGAGTCGTAAAACGAAGGATTTCGTTCATTGGTGCGACAATTTCGTCCATCGTGTTATTTTGTGGCTATTCCCTTTTGGGTGTTTCTTTTGAAGGAATATTGATAATGTAAATATTGTTTTGCTAGCTAGCTTTAGTAGACTGATATGGTTTAATTTGAAGATACAATAATAAGCAAATACTTTCGGTTTAATTTGAAGATGCAATAATACTTAGGGGTGCTTGGGAGATGGCGGTGGAGGGTGGTGGTGATGGTGGTTGAAGATGATGAATGGTGGTGGTAGAGGGTGGTGGCATGATGGTTGTTGATTTCTATATAAATATATACAAAAATATTTATAGTTGTAACAGTAATAATATTTTTTAAAATATATATATATGGTTATAAAAATAATATATTAAATTATTTTGTTTTATTTTTACATAATAGCCCTTGATATAATTTATCTTAAACAATAGTTCCTTGAATGGTGAAATTACAATAGTACCCTCATGTGACTTGCATATGACTAGATTTAACCAAAAAATCTAACTGGGTTTGGCCTAAAGGACAAAACGTGCAAGATTTTGAAAGGTAAAGGACACCGCCTGTCAAGTTTTGCGCTAAAGGACAGCGCCTGAAATTTCATGTAAACATAAAGGACAAAACTTGTAATTTACTCTTTTTTTTTATTTTCCAGTGTTTTATAAATAGTCACTGAATAATAATTTATTGCAAAATAACCCCTGAAAAATAAAATGACAAACATGCCCTCATGTGCAAGTCACATGACCATATTTAACAAAAAAAATTGACTGAGTTAGGGCTAAAGGACATAACGTGCAAGATTTTGAAACGTTAAGGACAAAACTCGCCAATTTTAAAGGTAAATGACAGCGCCTGAAATTTGGGACAAACATAAAGGACAAAACTTGTAATTTACTCATTAATTAGAAAAGATTAAGCTAAAATAATAATTTCATAAGACATGACCTAATATGATGACAAATGTCCCATAAATGTTTTCTTAGTATAGATAGATATGGACGATAAATAGTAACTTTATTTTTATAATAATATATAATTTTTTATTATTTTTTATTTAATATATTATAATAGTTTATTATTATATTTACTTTTAATAATATATTTATTATTTTTTTCCTTTTTTAAAACCATATATTTCCTTTACCATTTTTTAATAATTTTTTTTCTTTTTTTAGAACATAGATTAATTTATCAATTAATTTGATACTTCTTTAATAATTTATGTTTAAAACTTTTTTCCTAAAAACTTAAATACGTAGTTGTGCTTGATTTTGCTCTCGACATTCTGTTATAAGTTTTGTTAAGAACGAAGATGTACTCAAAATAAAATATTTATTTGGTATCATAAAACGGTTCGATGATAAACTAAATTGTTCTAAATTGTTCTAATGGTTCGACTTTCTAAAAAACATGCTTTATTTTCAAATCAGGTTTGTTTTACATTATCATTTAATCTGTTTCGCCGCAACGTGTGACGTAAAAAAAACTAGTTTATTTTAATTTTGGCACTAGGGTTTATTTTCTTGATTTAATTTGTAAACTTATGTAAAACTTTTATGAGACCCGATTATTAAATGGTTTTTTTGTGTGTTTCTTGATCTTAATTCGGATCTTTTTCAAGATGTATATTAGATTGTTAATAAAACTAGCCTCTTTGTTAATGTAACACCCATCTAATTTACTCGAATTTAATAATAATCTAAATCATTTTAGATAAAAGATGCCTAGTTAACATAGACTTCATAAGTATCATTCATTAGTAGCAAAGACTTTAGTCGACTAACAACTAAGTTAAAAACATTCTAAAGTTGATGAAACAATTTGTTTACAACCCAAAACATTGTTTATCAAAGTTATGAAATAGCGAAAGCTTCAAACGTAGTGTTCGGTCCTTCAACAAAAGGTTGCTTGATCGCCATCCGTAGATTTGCAACACCTAGAAACTGAAATATTTACATTAAACATTAATGTTAGAGTTCTTAGAAACATTACATAATCGAACTATGCTTAAAACGGATTCGGTTTAACAAAAATTTGCAAAATTCTACATGTATGCCAAGGCTCTACCGTAACTTACGGTAGTCACCGTAAGTTACGGTAGCGCCTGGGTAACTTTGGTTCCACCGTAAATCAGGAGGAATCCACCGTAACTTTTTGATCCCTACCGTAAATTACGGTGGATACCGTAATTTACGGTAGTCACTGCATTTCCCTGTTTTGCTTAATTTGGCCATTTAGCCCAAACTCGATTTTAAGATTTCTCATTCTAACAACCATTACACTGATTTCTCGTATTCTAATATGTCTTTTACGAACAATAACAATGTCCGAGTGATCATACAACAATGCATTAACCACGCATCATTTGATTATTCGACCCGTTTGGCTCATCTATGAAATCCTCCATTTTGATGACTACCAACGCGATCTAACCAATTCTTTATCGATTACTCAATATAGCGAACATTATCGCTTTAATTCCACTCGACTTCTATTCTAAAATTCAACTACACATATGCTAGTTATTAAATTACCCAATGTAACGAGTTAAGTTACATACCTTCAAAATAGGCCCTTCAAACGTGGTTCGCCACTCGCTTGTCCACTTGACGCTCCTGCGTCCTTTCCTATAGAGTTCATTTAAGACATACTTAGAACTCTCCTTAAATCATAATTCGCATAATACACCGAAACATTATAATTATGCGTTTTAACTTTGAATTTCAGTTTTAAGCCTTCTTTGAGGCATTTTCACAAACACTTTATGGGCAGATTTTTACATGATTAAATATCAAGTCTCTAGCTTATCACTTTGCCCTAGTTTCATATCAATCAACCATTTTACATGAACTTTATCCTTTAAAACTCAGAAATCACTTCACAATTGTAAATTTACACTAGAACAACACTCAATTCCCTAGTGTTTATCAATTTATACATAACCCACTAGTCACCTACAATGGTGTTCATAGACTTCACTAAAATTTCACATGATTTCAACTTGTATTTGTCTAGGGTTTGTCCCTAGACACTATATTGTTCTTAATTCGTCATAAGACAAACATGCAACCACAAATTTCAGATTTTCCCAATTTCATCAAAATTTCAAACAAGGAATTAACACCTAATTTTACATACCTTGTAACCCTCTTGTGACGAGGATCACTAATCTATGTTCAGATATCGTTTTTGATCAGATTTGAGCCTTCAATTTGATTGTTTTGTAGATGTTAGGGTTTGAGAGTGGGGTGTCGCCCCCTGCTTGTTCTTGATCGACCAGACCCCCAAATGGGGTGTTTGGTTTTTGTTTTTATTAAAATTAGTAACATAAGTTTCAATTTCAACATCTTTGGCCCCTCCACTTTTGTTTAACATATAGTTTTGGTTATTTAACCCTATTTCAAGTCATTTTTAGACTTGTAATTAACTAGGTTATAATTTTCCTTGTTAGTAAGTTCTTGTTTATTTATTCTTTATAATTCTAATATAAAGTTTTATATTTTCGGGGTGTTACAAGTCCACCCCCCTTAAAGGGGTTTCGTCCCCGAAACCGAATCACGTACCAAATAAAGTAGGGTAGAGACATCGCATCTCCTCTTCGGATTCCCACGTAGTGTCCGAACCTTTCCTATGCTCCCACTTGACCTTGACTTGATCGATTTGTTTGTTTCGCAAGCACTTGACCTTTCGATCTAAAATCTCCACTGGTCTCACCGCATAATTCAGGCTATTGTCCACTTCGATATCATCATAATGGACATAAGCTGTTTCGTCTGCTAGACACTTTCGCAACTGTGACACATGAAACGTGCCATGTATTCCATTCAGTTGTTCCGGCAATTCTAGGCGATAAGCCACCTTGCCAACCCGTTCGATGATTCTAAATGGCCCAATAAACCTCGGGCTTAGTTTTCCCCTTTTTCTAAATCTGATAACGCCCTTCCATGGGGAAACCTTTAGCATAACCATATCACCTAACTGAAACTCAATCGGTCTTTGTCTTTTGTCGGCATAAGACTTTTGTCTATCTTGAGCCGCTTTCAAATGGGCCCGCACCACTTCAATTTTCTCATTAGTGCTTCGGATCATATCCGTAGGTGCTAGTCCTCGTGGGCCCACTTCTCCCCAACATACCGGAGTTCGACACTTTCTACCATATAACATCTCATACGGGGCCATCTTAATGCTCACGTGATAGCTATTGTTATATGAAAATTCGACTAAGGGTAGATAGACATCCCAACTACCCCCGAAGTCAATAATGCAGGCCCGTAGCATATCCTCCAACGTTTGGATTGTTCTTTCACTATGCCCATCCGTTTGTGGATGGTAAGCGGTGCTAATAAACAGCTTGGTTCCCATTTGCTCTTGGAATTCACGCCAAAAATTTGAAGTAAACCGAGTATCTCGGTCCGACACTATGGATATCGGTACTCCATGATGTGCTATGATTTCATTGGTATACACCTCCGACATCTTCTCGGATGTATAAGTCTCACGTATCGGAATAAAGTGAGCACTTTTCGTCAATCTGTCTACGACTACCCATATAGCATCGAACCCACGGTTAGTTTTGGGCAATTTGGTCAACAAATCCATGGTGATTTGTTCCCATTTCCAAACTGGGATGTCCAACGGTTGCAACTTACCATATGGCTTCTGGTGCTCCGCTTTGACTTGCAAGCAAGTCAAACACTTCTCCACATATTTCACAATATCTCTTTTCATCCTGGGCCACCAATAGTTTTGTTTCAGATCATTGTACATCTTGGTCGCACCCGGATGAATTGAATATCGGGATTTATGAGCTTCATTCAGTAGAAGCGTCTTTACCCCACAAGTATTTGGAACCCATATCCTTCCGGATCGAGTCTTCAACCAGTTATTCCCATCCGACAAATCTTTCAATTGGCCGATTATTCTTTCTCTCTTCCAATTCTCCTCTTTCACTGCTTCTAATTGCGCTTCTCGGATATGTTCTAGTATACCCGAGGTCACCACGAGCTGCATCGATCTTACCCGTATTGGGACATAGTCTGCTTTTCTGCTCAGAGCATCCGCCACCACATTTGCCTTTCCGGGGTGATAGTGTATTTCATAGTCGAAATCTTTCACCGTTTCTAACCATCGCCTTTGTCGCATATTTAACTCCTTCTGATCGAAGAAGTATTTTAGGCTTTTGTGATCAGTGAATATGGTGCACTTTACCCCATATAAATAGTGCCTCCATATTTTTAATGCAAATACCACCGCAGCCAACTCGAGATCGTGCGTGGGATATTTCTTCTCGTGTATCTTCAATTTCCTCGAGGCATAAGCTATAACTTTGCCCCGTTGCATCAAAACGCATCCGAGTCCCGATAGTGAAGCATCCGAATAAACCACCAAGTCTTCGACCCCGTCCGGCAATGTCAGTACCGGAGCTTGAGTCAACTTCTCCTTTAGCGTTTTAAACGCTCTTTCTTGATCTACACCCCAAATGAACTTTTCTTCCTTCCGGGTTAGTTTTGTTAGCGGTGACGCAATCTTGGAGAAATCTTGAAAGAATCTCCTATAGTATCCCGCAAGCCCCAAAAAGCTTCTAATTTCCGAAGGGTTCTTCGGGGGATTCCATTTTGACACGGCCTCGATCTTTGACGGATCCACCAATATCCCATCGGCACTTATGATGTGGCCGAGGAATTGCACCTCTCGTAACCAAAAGGCACACTTAGAAAATTTCGCATACAACCTTTCTCGTCTAAGTGTCTCTAACACTTCTTGCAAATGGTGTGCTTGCTCGGCTTCACTTTTCGAATACACCAAAATATCATCTATGAACACGATGACCGATTTGTCTAGCATTGGCTTGCAAACACGGTTCATGAGATCCATGAAAGCCGCGAGTGCATTTGTCAGCCCAAATGACATTATGAGAAACTCGTAATGTCCGTATCGCGTGCGAAAAGCCGTCTTCGGCACATCTTCTTCCTTGACCTTTAATTGGTGATACCCCATCTAAGGTCAATCTTTGAAAACCAATTCGCACCCTGTACCTGGTCGAATAGATCATCTATTCTCGGAAGCGGGTATCGGTTCTTTACCGTGAGTTTGTTTAACTCTTGGCAATCGATACACATGCGCATGCTTCCGTCTTTCTTCTTCACGAAAAGTACCGGTGCGCCCCAAGGAGACACACTCGGCCTTATGAATCCTTTGTCAAGCAAGTCTTGAATTTGTGACATCAACTCTTGTAATTCCGACGGCGCGAGTCGGTATGGTACTTTGGCTACGGGTTTCGTGCCCGGAATCAATTCGATTCCGAACTCCACCTCCCGCTTGGGCGGCATTCCCGGTAGATCATCCGGAAATACATCTTCAAAGTCACGCACTACGGGTACGTCTCCGATTCTTGGTAATTCTTTCTCGGGCTCGTTCGCGTATATCATAAATGCTTTACACCCATGTCTGATGAGCCTGTGAACCTTTATCATCGAGCATATTGTAGGGTTGCCTCCCTTTTCGCCATAGATTGTAACGTGTTTTCCGCTAGGAGATGTTAGCTTTATCTCCTTACGAAAACACACGACCTTCGCGTGGTGCCGAGATAACCAATCCATCCCAACAACTATTTGAAATTCTCCCATTGACATCGGGATTAGGTCTATCAAATATTCTTCATCATCGATATTTAATTTACAACCTCGACAAATATCACAAACTATAAAGCTTTTGCTGTCCCCTATTTCAACTTCTAAGGGCACAGATAATTTTGTCAATACAAATGAAGGATGTCGAATAAATCCATGCGAAATGAAGGATTTATTCGCACCCGTATCAAACAATACACGTGCAGGAATTGAGTTAATCGTGAATATACCTGAGACCACATCGGGTTCTGTTTTTGCTTCAACCGCGGTAAGATAGAAGGACCTAGCCTTCGCTTTGGGAGCTTCTGCTGGAGGCTCTTTAGTCTCTTTCCTTCCAACCAACTCGGGACATTCAGACTTCTTGTGGCCGGGTTGATAACATTTGTAACAAACGGAAACTTTTCCGGGACATAGCGATGCAGTGTGTCCCGTCTTCCCACATACTAGACACGGCTTGTCTTTGAAGCGGCACTCACCTTTGTGCCCCTTCCCACAAACTTTGCAACTTGGCGACCCGCCTTTAGCATCAACCTTCCTTCCCGATTCTCCAGTTCGGGCTTTCTTTGTAGGGCTTGGATTCACATCTTGTGCCCTTCGCTCACCTCTTTCAACTTGTTTCTTTAGCTCAATCTCCCGTTCCCGAGCAACGTTTATGATTTCGGTAAGGGTCTCGTATTTTGAAGGAGTCATAAACTCCCTATATTCAGCGCTCAACATGTTGTAATAATAGTATATCTTCTGCTCTTCAGTGGTGACTAACTCGTCACAAAACCTCAGCTTATCCATGAAGATACCCATGATCTTATCAATTGATTCTCCCTTTTGTCTTAATTGGATAAATTCCTCTTTGATCCTGTTGATAACTGCTTTGGGACTATGGTGTTTAAGGAACGGCACCTTAAACTCGTCCCAAGTCATAGCCTTTGCCGCTTCGGCTCCCACTTCCTTCTTTTTATTGTCCCACCAATCCTTGGCTTGATTTCTCAATTGACCCGTCTCGTAAGCAACAAAGTTACCTACGTCACAGTGGGTTCGTTCAAACACTCCTTCGACGTCACTTATCCATCTTTGACAGATTATCGGTCAACTTCCCCGTTATAGATTGGCGGTTTGCACGCCATAAATTCTTTTTATGAGCACCCTTTACGATCTCCCGTTTTCTCCTTCATAAGATTGACGCTATCCTCCAACCCTTTAACTCGCTTTTCGACAAGCGACAACACCGTGTTTTGAATTTTGTCTATAAACCCAGATAGACTTCCTTCAATTGCCTTTCCTACTTCTTCGGCAATTATTTCTTTCATTTGTTCGGTGCTTGTTTGCACCGGATTATCATCGTTTCCATCAGACATCTTGAAACTGAAATGTTTACATTTAAACGTTAAACATTTCATTCATAACATCGCTTCATTTGTTTCGGTTAGCCAAGTTCTCAACTTGCTTCAACCGTTCACATTTAATGCACTTTCTGGGTTTGAGTGTGTTAACACGCTCTTCCCATGCACATCAATTCTTTTCCCATTCTTAAATAAGACATAATTTATTGACATAATAAGTTAATTCTTACCGAACGATCGATCAAACTTGAACCGAACACTTTGTTGACAACCTTAAGCTCTGATTACCAACTTGTAACACCCGTCTAATTTACTCGAATTTAATAATAATCTAAATCATTTTAGATAAAAGATGCCTAGTTAACATAGACTTCATAAGTATCATTCATTAGAAGCAAAGACCTTAGTCGACTAACAACTAAGTTAAAAACATTCTAAAGTTGATGAAACAATTTGTTTACAACCCAAAACATTGTTTATCAAAGTTATGAAATAGCGGAAGCTTCAAACGTAGTGTTCGGTCCTTCAACAAAAGGTTGCTTGATCGCCATCCGTAGATTTGCAACACCTAGAAACTGAAATGTTTACATTAAACATTAATGTTAGAGTTCTTAGAAACATTACATAATCGAACTGTGCTTAAAACAGATTCGGTTTAACAAAAATTTGCAAAATTCTACATGAATGCCAAGGCTCTACCGTAACTTACGGTAGTCACCGTAAGTTATGGTAGCTCCTGGGTAACTTTGGTTCCACCGTAAATCAGGAGGAATCCACCGTAACTTTTTGATCCCTACCGTAAATTACGGTGGATACCGTAATTACGGTAGTCACTGCATTTCCCTGTTTTGCTTAATTTGGCCATTTAGCCCAAACTCGATTTTAAGATTTCTCATTCTAACAACCATTACACTGATTTCTCGTATTCTAATATGTCTTTTACGAACAATAACAATGTCCGAGTGATTATACTACAATGCATTAACCACGCATCATTTGATTATTCGACCCGTTTGGCTCATCTATGAAATCCTCCATTTTGATGACTACCAACGCGATCTAACCAATTCTTTATCGATTACTCAATATAGCGAACATTATCGCTTTAATTCCACTCGACTTCTATTCTAAAATTCAACTACACATATGCTAGTTATTAAATTACCCAATGTAACGAGTTAAGTTACATACCTTCAAAATAGGCCCTTCAAACGTGGTTCGCCACTCGCTTGTCCACTTGACGCTCCTGCGTCCTTTCCTATAGAGTTCATTTAAGACATACTTAGAACTCTCCTTAAATCATAATTCGCATAATACACCGAAACATTATAATTATGCGTTTTAACTTTGAATTTCAGTTTTAAGCCTTCTTTGAGGCATTTTCACAAACACTTTATGGGCAGATTTTTACATGATTAAATATCAAGTCTCTAGCTCATCACTTTGCCCTAGTTTCATATCAATCAACCATTTTACATGAACTTTATCCTTTAAAACTCAGAAATCACTTCACAATTGTAAATTTACATTAGAACAACACTCAATTCCCTAGTGTTTATCAATTTATACATAACCCACTAATCACCTACAATGGTGTTCATAGACTTCAATAAAATTTCACATGATTTCAACTTGTATTTGTCTAGGGTTTGTCCCTAGACACTATATTGTTCTTAATTCGTCATAAGACAAACATGCAACCACAAATTTCAGATTTTCCCAATTTCATCAAAATTTCAAACAAGGAATTAACACCTAATTTTACATACCTTGTAACCCTCTTGTGACGAGGATCACTAATCTATGTTCAGATATCGTTTTTGATCAGATTTGAGCCTTCAATTTGATTGTTTTGTAGATGTTAGGGTTTGAGAGTGGGGTGTCGCCCCCTGCTTGTTCTTGATCGACCAGACCCCCAAATGGGGTGTTTGGTTTTTGTTTTTATTAAAATTAGTAACATAAGTTTCAATTTCAACATCTTTGGCCCCTCCACTTTTGTTTAACATATAGTTTTGGTTATTTAACCCTATTTCAGGTCATTTTTAGACTTGTAATTAACTAGGTTATAATTTTCCTAGTTAGTAAGTTCTTGTTTATTTATGCTTTATAATTCTAATATAAAGTTTTATATTTTCGGGGTGTTACAGTTAATTATTCTAATAAAGTTCTTCAAGTTTTAATATCCTAATTAGTTTTATTTTTTTTTATAAAAGGAACAAGTAATGGTTCAAGTTTGTCTATAAACTTGAACTCGTTATAAACTCACACAATCTAGTTAAACATTTCGAACGGTGTGGGTGTTTAATTTTGAATGATACTTCTATCACGCAACCTACACGCTCAGATTCGAACGACGTGTGATTAGAATAGCAAGTTGGCTCTAATCAATGAACAACATTTGTTTAGACATTAGATAGAGTGGACGTAAAAATGGCTGGATGTCTAGTATCGATACAAATTGTTCAACTAAAGGATAATGGTCGTAAACCGAGTCAGATCAAGAAATCGCCTTAGTGTTGGAATTCTCTATGAAATATGATTTTTCCAACAATTTAATCATCTTAGTTGTTAATTTTGTTTTTGTTAATTTAATCATATCCATGCGTAATATGTTTTCTTTTGGTATAATTGGTTAATATGTATCCCAAATTGATTTGGGACGAACATATTAGACAAGATTTGCTAGAGTTGCACCTCTCTGAGAACATACATGGTCCATGATAGGAGGTCATGGAGGCGTAGGATTAAGATTGAGGACTTTTAGGGGAAGATACAGTTTTGCCTTAGCACTTAGATGTTCATACACTTTAGGTGGACTAGGCATGTGACTGTTACTGGGCATGTCTATATGTTGTGTATCAAATTATCCATGTGCGTGTTTTTACTATGCACTATTTCATCACCCATTTTGTATGCTCATACACTTTAGGTGGACTTGCCACATTATACATTTTCATGTTTTTGCTATGTTACTCTTTCATCGCCCTTTTTTTCTTATGCCTATTTATTTAGTTTTGTTGTTTCTTGGTGGCCTGTTTCAAGTTGTAGGTCTCTTTGGAAGTAGTCTCTCTATTCTCAAGGATGGGGGTAAGGTTTGCCTACATCCCACCCTCCCAGACCCTACAAATAGTTTTGCTACTTGTGGGATTTACTGGGTATGGTTATTGTTTTTGTTGGTTAATCTGTATCCTTAAGGACACAAACCATACTTCCATTCATACTATCTTTTGTGAGTCAAAATAGATTCATATTTTAGTCTTTTATCTGTTGGATCCGACACCCAACACATAACAACAACTTAGAGAAGTCATTCCACTCTTGACTTGGTAGGTTAGATGTATTTGTTTAAGAGTTGTAGATAATTTGTGTTTTCTGTCAAATAATACCAAGTTACCAACCCAAACAATTCCCTTAAATATATATATTTAATCAATTAGATTAATATTAAACACCAAAGCTGCTATGATTCAACAATCAACAAATTGCATCATGATGTACCTAAAGTTGATGTACATAGAACATATTGGGCATGTATATTTGCAGTCAATGATGGGGATGATGGGGAAGGCGGTAGTGTCACACCCCAACCGATGGCGGAATCATCGGGGCGTGGCACTGAGCGAAACAGATTGTTCATGAGAATCCATAACAACTATTAATGACAATATTTTTAAGGTTCAATATCCCATACTATAAAGCAAATAAAGCATAACAGTCATTACAAATATTCAGTCTCAAAAACAAGTTCCACTCCAACAACTCAGATTTTATTTAGTGGGTTTCTAGACTTCCTAACTTGATTACAGCATAACATCCAATCAACCTGTCACATACGTTAAAATAAAAGTCAATACATAAAGTAAAGGTGAGTACACAAGTTTGCATAGCTAATAGTAATAAAAGCGTTTATGCATAACCAACATGTAACACGTAACGGGCGAAGCATGTAACTATCAACAATGATACAACCTAACCATGAGACTGCGTTATAGAGTATGCGCGACACATGTTCACCGAAGCGAACACGTGAAGTAAAGTAATGTGATCCCTAGAAACCCCTGTCAGACAAGTGCTGAGTCCAAACTATAGTACTATCGTTGCTAGAGGCGGTCTAGTGTAACACTGTATAAGCATAGTAACAGGCATTCAACAAATCACGTATATCATGCGGGAACGGTTAGCGTTTATAAAGTGTTTGCGTTGTGTGTTGTGTTTTGATAGAGAACGTATGTAACACCCAAAAGTGCGTTAAACGAAAATGGGTTCGATATTCACTGTGTGCGTTTAGCAAGTAAACACAATCTGGATTGGATTGAAGGGAGCGCCAGATCAGCCTGCGTACGGGAACAGAAGCATAAGTCCTCCAAGTGCTGACACGGTCGAAATCAGAGTGTCGAGTGGGGTAAAAGTGAGTTAAGCGTCTAACAGACTACCCGAACGGATGGGTCTAGTCCATCCGGGCGGATGGGTTCCATCCGGACGGATGGCCATTTGGAAGGATGGCCATTCGGACAGATGGTCATTCGGTCAGTTAGTCTCTTGTTGTTTGTGAACCGTTGAATTTTTCAGTTCGATTAAAAAAGTTCTAACAGTCATGGCAACAAAAGGTAAACGACGAATATTATCAGGGTCAGATCATCCGCACGGATGGTCATCCGGACGGATGGTCTGTGTTTGAAGTTTTGTAAAATTTTCTAAGTAAAAGTTTTAAGTTAACGGAGGCGGCGTGATGACGTGTCAAACAACGGAATATACCAAATCCAGTTCATTCGGCCGGATGGGTCCTGCCCATTCGGACAAATGTGCTGTTCTTGATGAAGATTCATGTTTGACCCGTTAATCGGTCCATCTCTTCGGTGGAAATTAGTTATCAAGCCGGCTTTCGACTAAGGAACGAGTCGAGAGTCTGACTGAGTCCTGATTCCATCAATATTGTGTAAGACCGAAGAAAAGTTCAAAACTAGTAGAAAACTATTGAAATCTTTCATAACTAAGTCGAAACGTGTGAAAATCCTTTGGATCCTGAACCAATCTCGATTAAATGATGCTCCACAACAGTTTGCCTAAACAAAACAAGTGGAATCTGTCACACCCTGGCTTTGCGGAAGCGTGGTTAATTTGGTGTGACTTCTTAATACCATAGCTTAATCATAACAAAGCTATATGAATTAAAAATATGCAAGATCATCCATTAAAATAAAAATACCATAACATTGTCTTAACGGGATAACACCCTAACAACCATAAACTTGTCCAAACATTACAAACACCAAACATAACATAAACATGGTTTAAGGACTGTGACTTGTCCAGGAAAGAGTCACATTCCCCAAACCCTGGATGACCTCGGTGACTAATGCAGCGGAAAACATGCTATACCGTGCCAGATCTTTAATTCCCTGAAATACATGTAAGTTGAAAAATCAACAATAATGTTGAGCGAGTTCATGTGTAAGTGAGTAAATAAACCTTTGTATTTATCAAAAATCCTGGTATGTAGCAAATAAGGAAAAAGAGATCACCAATGGTTTGCAAGGCCATTGATATGTGTGAAGTGCAAGTAGGAAGACTCAAACCTAGCGGATTTATGCGTCGGGCACTAAGTCACCCCGAGGTCCGTTATGCTGGACCTGGGGCTGGGCTCGCTACACCCAGATAGATCTACCGCTCCTGTCCCTCGGTCCTACCATGAGGATTAATGGCCTCAAGTTTCCGCCTACCCACTCACATGATCTAAGTAACAAACCTCCTTATGCTAACCATACCATGTAAAAAGTATTCATAATCAAAGTAACATGTATTTCACCCCCGCAGTTTAGAAAACTGAAAACAGTTAAGAGAAAAGGGGGACATGAACTCACAGTCAGTGCGTCGCTATACCAAGTAATCCGGATGTCAGGCAGCTGTGCAACGACCTACATGTGCTAATTCTATTAGACGGATGGCCGTGCCTTAGCTTTATAGGTTAAGTTTTTGGGAAATAGTTAGACAACTATTTCGTGTTTATATTTTGCATGTACTTGGTAATTAATCTCCTTCCCAAGGATGGGGGATTTAATACATGTGTATTTGTATTATATCATTAAGTCCCACTTAATATATTTTTACTTCTACTTCCAAAATATAAATATTTTTCTCAAAAATATTATATTTTCACTTCACATAATATTTCCAAAATAATGCGTTGACAAAATACGCGTTCATGAATATTTCCGTATAATGCGTAAGTTACGTTTTAACGATTAAGTGGTAATAATATCTACCGGTGTAACTTATATGTTTGTCGTGAAAGCGTTTTTATTATTTTGGAGTTGTTATCGTCCGAAATATTATTTTTACTCTAAAAATAATATTTATGTATTTTCACAAAATAATCATAAACAGTGTGGTGAAAAATATATTTACTAAGTATATATTTATCACGTTTAGTTTTGTGAAAATCCCACCTCCGAATATTTGTAAATAAAGTCGTGGCGAAATATATTTTGAAAACATATCAAAAATAATTCTAACACTTATAAATAATTTTAAGTGTTATATTTTTAGAAAAATTTCGCCAGAGTTTCCCCTGTAACTGGAGGTGGCCACGCTTTCTAGCGTATCATTTTCTTTTACAAAATCATTTCAACACTTCTTTAATTAATCAATCAACTTCCGACACATCAAACTAGTTGACAAGTATGTAAATCGAATGTTCACATGAACTTGTAGTTTTTCTGAAAACTATAGTGTAGATCCCGTTATATTTTGTGGATCTATGTGTAAAATAACTTAATCCCGTAAAAACCTCGTTTTTAGAATAAATCATCCTTTACAACTTCCCGTCATCTTTTTCAAAGATTGTTATTTTGCCGAAACTTTTCATTTCACAAGTGTTTATACACTTGTGGTTTGTAAAAATCATATTTGTTAGTGTGTCATCCGACTTTTATAAACATGATTTTCTCGACACTTGGTTCTACGAAAATACCACTTGTACACACGTAGATCCGCTAGTTTTAAATACTATTTTACAAGTAAAAATACTTTTACACAAGTTCATGTTTCTCGTGTGGTAGAGTTTCACCTTTTAACCCTTGTACCGTTAGAAACAAGCTTATGTCAAGATTTATGATCTTAACAAAGTCGGGTTAAACGATGATCCGAGCCACCACATCGTAGATCGGGCCTAAATAATCACCATATTTAAACACTACAACTTTTACACAACTTATGATCTTTTAACCAACAAGATTCATGTTTTAGTAAACTTTAAAGATTCAAAAGATAAGTTTCCGCATTTTAACCGTTACAAATCTTATTAACCACCTTAGATATGTTCAAGAATGAGTTTTAAGCATTATACCTCTAGCTCGGGGCTAGGGAAGATTCTAGGCGAAAAAGAGGTGGATAAAAGCAAGATAACGAGGTCCTTCCGCTTCCGTTTGCTCCAAGACTCCTAATGCGTGATCCTTGAAGCTTGTATGTGCTTGGAATGGATTGAACAAGATCGAAAAATGTATGGGTGACAAGGGGAGTGTTCGGCCGAGAGTGGGGAGGAGAGGAGAGAAAGAGTTTTGGTGATTGTGTGTTGATTAATCTTGTGTGTTTAGTGTTAGTATTTATAGACAATATCAAGTTCCAAATCCAATGGTTAACATGTCTTCTTGATTTGAGACAAGATTGATTATTATAATCAAAAGGGTACTAGTCTAGTTACAAGGGGACCGAATCGGCCCAAGGGGGGGGTCATTTGGTTCGATTTCAAGTGTTGAGTTAGAGTTTAGTTAGATTAACTAAGTTAGATTAGGGGTTAACTTAGTTAGTTACATGTTGCGCTTTAACGCGGGTGTTAGGGTAATCAGGGACCCTAACTGGCTCAGAAAAAGATCAATAATATTATTGGCCATATTTTCATGTTCCGGGTTTAGTCTGGTTGTTCGGTTGGATGGTAATCCGTTAAAGTGCTTAAGTAAGCTTTTAAGCGTCGTAAATAATATTTTTAGCGACACAATTTATTTCCAAAAGTGTCAGGAATATTTCCTCATGTTTTGGCACTTTATCAGTTAGCCAGAAGCTAGTATGTTAATAAAAGTGTTGTGTTTCGTGCTTAGAGTACGTTTTAGGCACATCCAATCATTATATCTTATTCTTAGAGACGCAGTTCTACAACCCTTGTATCCCTACACTCACTATGGGTGTAGTAAAATAATTCTGGCTCATACAGGCCTTTAGAGGCAGTGTCTGCCTGATGCTGGCTTTATCAGCATGTTCAATAGGTTATCCGTTCTAATGCTACTGTGCTTTAGTGCATCATGTTTGTCACTAAGGTTCAACGTGTAAATAATGTAGTGACGGAAATCAAAGTATGATGCAGGAATATACAAGTGCTAGAAATCAAGTAGCAGTTCATTGGCAATTTCAGTTAAGCACAGTAATTAAGCAGCAATTATTTATTAATTAAATCGTACGGATACCTGGTTTAGTGAGGGTTGTCACATTCTCCCCCCGTTAGAAAAATTTCGTCCCGAAATTTTAAGTTCTGCTTGTAGAAGCAGGGTTCTCAGGAAATAGATGGGGGTATTTCTCTTTCATTCGGTCCTCACGCTCCCAGGTGAATTCAGGACCATGTCTAGCATTCCAACGAACTTTGACGAGCTTGACACTGCTCCGGCGGGTCTTGTTAACTTTCCAATCCGTGACCTCGACAGGTTCTTCAACGAAGTGGAGCGTGTCGTCAACATGAATTTCGTCGGTAGGAATGGCAACGGTATCTTGAGTTGGACTTCTCTTCAGATTGGATACATGGAATGTATCGTGAACACCATTCAGTTCGGCTGGTAAATCCAACTTGTAAGCTACTAACCCGATTCTCTCCAAGATCTTGAATGGTCCAATATACCTCGGGTTCAACTTCCCACGCTTCCCAAAGCGTGCCACACCCTTCCAGGGTGATACCTTCAACAAAACCATCTCACCAACCTCAAACTCTAGAGGTTTCCTGCTTCGATCCGCGTAGGCTTTCTGCCTGTCACGAGCCGCACTGATGCGATCTCGGATTTGTGCGATCTTGTCGGTGGTTTCCTGGACTACTTCAGGACCAACCAATTGTCTATCACCTGCGTCAGCCCAACAAAGCGGTGATCTGCACTTGCGCCCATTTAAAGCTTCGAATGGCGCGGCACCAATACTGGTGTGGTAGCTGTTGTTGTATGAGAACTCAACCAAGGGCAAATGCTTATCCCAGCTACCGCCCAAATCCATCACACATGCTCTCAGCATGTCTTCTAACGTCTGAATCGTCCGCTCGCTTTGGCCGTCGGTCTGTGGGTGAAAAGCAGTGCTCAGGTTCAACTTTGAGCCAAAAGCTTACTGGAAGGATTGCCATATCCTCGATACGAACCTTCCGTCTCTATCAGAGATGATTGAGAGAGGTACTCCATGACGTGTAACAATCTCTCTCATGTAAATTTCAGCCAGTTTGCTCGTATTATCCTTCTCTCGGGTAGGTAGGAAGTGTGCTGACTTCGTTAAGCGGTCCACTATTACCCAAATAGTGTCATGGCCTCTTGGCGTTCTTGGCAACTTCGTAATAAAATCCATAGAGATTTGTTCCCACTTCCACTTGGGAATCTTTGGTTGCTGCAGAAGTCCCGAAGGCTTCTGGTATTCCGCCTTAACCTTGGCGCAAGTTAAACATTTGCTCACATAAACGGCCACATCGCCTTTCATCCTAGGCCACCAATAATAATCTTTAAGATCCTGGTACATCTTATCCGCTCCTGGGTGGATAGAGTACCGCGACTTGTGAGCTTCATCGAAAATAACCTTCCTTAAACCACCAAACAAAGTAACCCAAATCCTTTTCTCAAAACACAACGTTCCTTCCTTGTTTGGTACCAATAACTTCTCCATCCCACGGAGATACTCTTCTTCAAGGTTTCTTTACTTGAGAGCTTCTTTCTACGCGGCACGAATGCGCAAAGAAAGATCGGTCTGAATAATCATTTCCAAAGCCCTAACCCTTATGGGCTTGATCCTCTCTTTTCGACTTAGGGCATCGGCGACCACATTCGCCTTCCCTGGATGATACTTGATCTCGCAGTCGTAGTCATTCAACAGTTCTACCCATCGTCTTTGCCTCATGTTCAACTCCTTCTGGTTGAATATATGTTGGAGGCTCTTATGATCTGTGAAGATTGTGCACTTCGTACCATAAAGGTAGTGTCTCCATATCTTTAAAGCAAAAACTACTGCACCTAGCTCCAAATCATGTGTGGTATAGTTCTTTTCGTGTACCTTCAGTTGGCGTGATGCGTAAGCAATAACCTTCTGGCGTTGCATCAACACGCAACCCAATCCTTGACGCGATGCGTCGCAGTATACCACAAAATCATCTGTACCTTCCGGTAGAGCTAAGATTGGCGCGTTGCAAAACTTATCCTTCAATATCTGAAACGCTTCTTCCTGTTTGATTCCCGAATCAAACTTCTTGTCCTTCTGAGTGAGGAGCGTCAATGGTTGAGCGATCTTTGAAAAGTTCTCAATGAACCTTCGATAATAGCCAGCCAAACCCAGGAATTGCCGAATCTCGGTTGGCGTTTTTGGCGTTTCCCAATCCTTGATTGCCTCGATCTTGGTTGGATCCACGTGGATTCCATCTCCGTTCACCACGTGTCCAAGGAATTGCACTTCTCTTAGCCAAAACTCGCACTTAGAGAACTTGGCGTACAACTGTTCCTTCTTTAGCAGCTCCAGAATAGCTCTAAGATGTTGCTCGTGCTCATCCTTCGTCTTTGAATAAATCAAGATATCATCGATGAACACTATCACGAACTTATCCAGATACGGCTTGCAAACTCGATTTATCAAATCCATGAATACTGCAGGTGCGTTTGTCAAACCAAATGGCATAACGAGAAACTCGTAGTGTCCATATCGAGTTCTGAAGGCTGTCTTCGGGATACTTTCTTCCTGTATCCGTAGCTGATGGTATCCAGATCGAAGATCGATCTTTGAATAAAAGCTTGAACCTTGTAGTTGGTCAAACAGATCATCGATTCTTGGCAGAGGATACCTATTCTTGATAGTCAGCTTGTTCAACTCTCTGTAGTCAATGCACATACGGAAACTACCGTCCTTCTTCTTGACAAACAAAACTGGAGCTCCCCAAGGCAAGAAGCTCGGTCGGATAAATCCCTTGTCTAACAACTCTTGAAGTTGTGTCAACAGTTCCTGCATCTCAGACGGAGCAAGTCTGTAGGGTGCCTTAGCCATAGGCGCGGCGCCTGGAACTAAGTCAATGGCGAAACTCCACTTGCCTTTGAGGCGGCAAGCCAGGCAAATCTTCTGGAAAGACTTCTGGGTATTCCCTCACGACAGGGATGTCTTCGATCTTTGGCTCAGCAGCCTTCTTATCTACAATGTGTGCCAGAAAGGCAGCACATCCCTTTTGCAAACACTTTCTTGCCTTCAGGCAGCTAATAATCCTCAACGGCGTCTCACGCTTCTCTCCGTGAACAATAATGGTCTCACCATCGGTCGGGATACGAACGACCTTCTCATGACAAACTATCTCGGCCTTGTTACTCGATAACCAATCCATCCCTACTACCACGTCGAAGCTTCCCAACTGGACTGGTAGTAGATCTAGAGCGAACTCACGCTCTCCCAATTCGATTACGCAGCCTCGAATCACCTCATTAGCTTCTACTAACTTTCCATTCGCTAATTCAATCGAGTATGGAATATCTAACTTACTAGCGGCTAAACCAAGCATATTCTTAAATTCTAACGACACGAAGCTATAATCGGCGCCAGTATCAAATAAAACGGATGCATAGCGTTGGTTTACAAGGAACGTACCAGTGACAACATTGGGATCCTGGCGTGTTTCCCTTGCTTCTATGTTGAAAACCCTTCCGCGGGCTTGGTTCAATTCCGGGCAATTCCTCTTGTAATGCCCAACATCACCGCAGTTGAAACATCCGGGCCTCTGCCCATTCCCACCATTGTTTCCCGCTTGGTTGTTTCCCTGATTACGATTCATGACGCCCGCTTGGTTTGCGTGATCGACCCGATTCCCATCACCTCCATGGTTTCCTTGGGAGCGGTTCCCATTACCACCACGATTATTCCTATTCCCAGATCCTCCTTGGCCTCCCCGGCCAGCACTAGCCCAACAAAAATCCTTCGTATGACCAGACTTCCCACATGATTCACAAAATCTCAGCCTGCAACGACCAGAGTGATGTCGTTGGCATGAGTTGCACTTGGGTTGTGCACCCATATATCCCTTTCCTTTCTTCTTACTACCAGCTGTATCTTGCGCTGGCGCGTTCTGCTCTCCTTTCTTAACCACCACCCCGGTGCCCTGCTTGAAGTTTGAAAACTTCCTCTTATTTCCTCCAGATGACTCCACATGAGTCTCCTTTTTCTTGGGCTCAGCTTCATCAAACTTGTTTAAACGAATTGCCTCCTCCGTAAGAGCCACGCTCAAATCAATGGCTTCAGTGATAGTTGCAGGTTTGGAGGAGGTCACCATGCTGATGATTTGAGGAGCTAATCCCCAAATGAAGCGTTCAATTCTCTTGAACTCAGGTGTGACCATGTAGGGTACCACATGCGACAAGTCATGGAACCTTTGAACATACTCAGCTATCTTAGGACCTTCCATTTTTAGATGCCAGAACTCGGTCTCCAATCTCTGAATTTCAGCGCGGAAACAGTACTTCTTGCGCATGAGTTCCTTCAGTTCAGCCCAAGTCAGCGCGTAAGCAGCAGCTTCGCCAAGTGTCTGGACTTGTAGATTCCACCATGATAGGGCTTCATCCAAAAATAGCCCTGAGATATAAGTGACTTGTTGATCCAGCGCGCATTTGCTCATGCGAAGTACGGATTCTGTTTTCTCAGCCCAGCGGACAAAAGCAACAGCACCTCCGGTGCCATCAAAGTTTACGGGCTTGCAGTCCAAGAACTGTTTGTAGGTGCACCCATGAGGTGGATTATTGTTGTTGCCAGTGTTGCCAGAGTTGCTTCCACTCATTCCTCCTTGAGAGGCAGCATATTGAGCAATGGCAGCAGCAATGACCTGCTGTAGTTCGTCCTGAGTCGTAGGCATTGGCTGAGGTTGACGTCTTGGCGGCATCTTCTAAAGATGTGTACGTCGGTCAGGCCATAGTAACGCGTACGTATATAGTAATAGTAATAGCACATAACATCTCATGTTATCAATACTTTACAAATACTAATCACACAACATCCCATGTCACAAATATTATACACACAACATCCCATGTCATAAAATATACACAACATCCCATGTCATAATAATGTAAATAAGCAATCAAGCGAATCAAATATGATGAGAATACTGCGATTGCCATATATATCGAGACCACAACGTAAGTGTATCAGTACATCACTGTGTCATACAATCATCAATCAACTAGGGGCTACATCACCCCTGTCCAAAAGCTATATCAAATCAGTGTCAAATACATTAAATACATCAAGTATGTGTCAAAAGTCAGTATCATCATGTAGTCTCCAAAATGCTATGCAACCAAAAGCAATCGTGGTCCTCTCACCAACGTCTACACAAGCAGTACTGATGAGCTCTATACAGATGGCGGTGGAGGAGGGGGAAAGTAAGTGTAAAGCAAGCGGCGTAGCTGAAGCCAGTCCTCCTCCATAGCCTGCTGAGTGCGAATGACAGAGGCAACCTGCTGCTCTAGTGTAAAGAGACGAGCAGCAAAATCTGGGGGTAATGATCGACATGGCTGAAGAGGAGAGCGTATCTGACCATGGCATGAACATGGTGGCAGCTGAGCTCTCTCGAGCTCCTGGAGACGCTGCGTGTGTGACTCATGCTGATGGACGAAGGACATCAAAACGTCCTCTATAGTGTGTCCCACATGAAACGGATGGTATGGATCAGTAGGTGGCATGGCTGGTGGTGTCGACCAAAGCAAAGGCTCACTGGTGGGGTCAAATGGTGCCATATGAAATGGTGAAATAGAGGGTGGAACAGATGACATCTGGGGCATGAAGGGAATAGACATCGGTACGTGCCCAAAAGGATGGGCTGAAGAGCCCTCTCCAGGCCTCGCTGGAGGTACGAACTGAGGAACCTGAAAAGTGAAATCAACAGGTCGTGTAACAGGGATCTGAGGGGGCAAAGGTGGAACGTCCTCATTAGCAGGTATCCAACCGTGCTGAGCATCCTCATCGGGTGGATCCATGTGGTCTGCAAATAGTGCGTGCTCAGGCTCAAGTGGAATGGGATCAAATGGGGGAGCAACAATAGGATCAACTGGTGCAATGTGCTCAACAGGTATATCATCAACAAAAGGTGGAGGAACAACAGGATCGACAACAATAACATGATCATCCTCCAGATGATCATCAACGGGCGGGTCAGCTAGAACGGGCTCAACTGGGATGCCAGCATGTATGGGGTCATGCTCGGGCATAGGATCTAGAGCAGCTGCCTGCTCAGGAGCCAAGGCAGGCTCATGATCATCAAAAGCCATATCAAAATCAAGATCGGGATCAATAGGATCAACTGGATCAGCGGGATCCTCCATGAGCTGGTCCATCGGGATAAACTCGATATCATGATCCGGGTCGAATCCTGGAGGAAAGATGGGATCAGAATCCTCTATGTCGTCATGCTCAAATGCAAAGCTCGGAATAGGTGCAGCTGAGGATGCCTGGTCAGGGTCCGAGTCGTGTGCAAAGTGCTGTGCGCTCACCTCGTGAGAAGGTGCGGAAGCCACAGACTCAAAGGAGTCTGGGACCGGTGAATGTGCGGGTGAGTCCTCAGCAGGGGCATCAGCGATCATCAGAAGATCGCCAGCGGGAAGTAGGGCTGCGTCCGGGATCTCATCCTCAATAGGCTCGTCCTCAAACAGATCGATATCGCCGTCAGCCTCGGCGTCAAGTAGTAAGTCATATGCGGGATAGACGGCTAAAGGAATAGGAGCCGGAATCACAACTAGGGGTAAGTACTCAGCAGGGGGGCCATCCGCAGGCTCATCAGCACCCTCGGGTAGTGCGAAGGGCTGGAAGTCGTCGTCATCTGTGCTGGTGGAATCAGATGTATGCACCTCATGCTCCGAAGATGGGAGGTCATCAGATACGATAGGTAGGGGTCCGGTGGTGTCCGAGTCACCTGTGCCTGGTGAGTCCATGGGTCTGTAACACAAGCACAAATATGCACAAATAATCAGTCATACAATCAGGTAATCACATAAGCTACCAAGTAGGATATCACATAATTTTCCTAATCCCACTAGCCTCCCAGCCTCCCAGACTGCTTTTCCTAGTCCCACTAGCCTCCCAGTCTCTCAGACTGCGTTTCCTAGTCCCACTAGCCTCCCAGTCTCTCAGACTGCTTTTCCTAGTCCCACTAGCCTCCCAGTCTCTCAGACTGCTTTTCCTGGTCCCACTAGCCTCCCAGTCTCTCAGACTGACTCCCTAGTCCCACTAGACAACTACCCCGATCCATTAGATCGAGCCCCGGCCTCCCAGTCTCTCAGACTGACTCCCTTGTCCAAACATTACAAACACCAAACATAACATAAACATGGTTTAAGGACTGTGACTTGTCCAGGAAAGAGTCACATTCCCCAAACCCTGGATGACCTCGGTGACTAATGCAGCGGAAAACATGCCATACCGTGCCAGATCTTTAATTCCCTGAAATACATGTAAGTTGAAAAATCAACAATAATGTTGAGCGAGTTCATGTGTAAGTGAGTAAATAAACCTTTGTATTTATCAAAAATCCTGGTATGTAGCAAATAAGGAAAAAGAGATCACCAATGGTTTGCAAGGCCATTGATATGTGTGAAGTGCAAGTAGGAAGACTCAAACCTAGCGGATTTATGCGTCGGGCACTAAGTCACCCCGAGGTCCGTTATGCTGGACCTGGGGCTGGGCTCGCTACACCCAGATAGATCTACCGCTCCTGTCCCTCGGTCCTACCATGAGGATTAATGGCCTCAAGTTTCCGCCTACCCACTCACATGATCTAAGTAACAAACCTCCTTATGCTAACCATACCATGTAAAAAGTATTCATAATCAAAGTAACATGTATTTCACCCCCGCAGTTTAGAAAACTGAAAACAGTTAAGAGAAAAGGGGGACATGAACTCACAGTCAGTGCGTCGCAATACCAAGTAATCCGGATGTCAGGCAGCTGTGCAATGACCTACATGTGCTAATTCTATTAGACGGATGGCCGTGCCTTAGCTTTATAGGTTAAGTTTTTGGGAAATAGTTAGACAACTATTTCGTGTTTATATTTTGCATGTACTTGGTAATTAATCTCCTTCCCAAGGATGGGGGATTTAATACATGTGTATTTGTATTATATCATTAAGTCCCACTTAATATATTTTTATTTCTACTTCCAAAATATAAATATTTTTCTCAAAAATATTATATTTTCACTTCACATAATATTTCCAAAATAATGCGTTGACAAAATACGCGTTCATGAATATTTCCGTATAATGCGTAAGTTACGTTTTAACGATTAAGTGGTAATAATATCTACCGGTGTAACTTATATGTTTGTCGTGAAAGCGTTTGTATTATTTTGGAGCTGTTATCGTCCGAAATATTATTTTTACTCTAAAAATAATATTTATGTATTTTCACAAAATAATCATAAACAGTGTGGTGAAAAATATATTTACTAAGTATATATTTATCACGTTTAGTTTTGTGAAAATCCCACCTCCGAATATTTGTAAATAAAGTCGTGGCGAAATATATTTTGAAAACATATCAAAAATAATTCTAACACTTATAAATAATTTTAAGTGTTATATTTTTAGAAAAATTTCGCCAGAGTTTCCCCTGTAACTGGAGGTGGCCACGCTTTCTAGCTTATCATTTTCTTTTACAAAATCATTTCAACACTTCTTTAATTAATCAATCAACTTCCGACACATCAAACTAGTTGACAAGTATGTAAATCGCATGTTCACATGAACTTGTAGTTTTTCTGAAAACTATAGTGTAGATCCCGTTATATTTTGTGGATCTATGTGTAAAATAACTTAATCCCGTAAAAACCTCGTTTTTAGAATAAATCATCCTTTACAACTTCCCGTCATCTTTTTCAAAGATTGTTATTTTGCCGAAACTTTTCATTTCACAAGTGTTTATACACTTGTGGTTTGTAAAAATCATATTTGTTAGTGTGTCATCCGACTTTTATAAACATGATTTTCTCGACACTTGGTTCTACGAAAATACCACTTGTACACACGTAGATCCGCTAGTTTTAAATACTATTTTACAAGTAAAAATACTTTTACACAAGTTCATGTTTCTCGTGTGGTAGAGTTTCACCTTTTAACCCTTGTACCGTTAGAAACAAGCTTATGTCAAGATTTATGATCTTAACAAAGTCGGGTTAAACGATGATCCGAGCCACCACATCGTAGATCGGGCCTAAATAATCACCATATTTAAACACTACAACTTTTACACAACTTATGATCTTTTAACCAACAAGATTCATGTTTTAGTAAACTTTAAAGATTCAAAAGATAAGTTTCCGCATTTTAACCGTTACAAATCTTATTAACCACCTTAGATATGTTCAAGAATGAGTTTTAAGCATTATACCTCTAGCTCGGGGCTAGGGAAGATGGTGGCCACGCTTTCTAGCTTATCATTTTCTTTTACAAAATCATTTCAACACTTCTTTAATTAATCAATCAACTTCCGACACATCAAACTAGTTGACAAGTATGTAAATCGCATGTTCACATGAACTTGTAGTTTTTCTGAAAACTATAGTGTAGATCCCGTTATATTTTGTGGATCTATGTGTAAAATAACTTAATCCCGTAAAAACCTCGTTTTTAGAATAAATCATCCTTTACAACTTCCCGTCATCTTTTTCAAAGATTGTTATTTTGCCGAAACTTTTCATTTCACAAGTGTTTATACACTTGTGGTTTGTAAAAATCATATTTGTTAGTGTGTCATCCGACTTTTATAAACATGATTTTCTCGACACTTGGTTCTACGAAAATACCACTTGTACACACGTAGATCCGCTAGTTTTAAATACTATTTTACAAGTAAAAATACTTTTACACAAGTTCATGTTTCTCGTGTGGTAGAGTTTCACCTTTTAACCTTTGTACCGTTAGAAACAAGCTTATGTCAAGATTTATGATCTTAACAAAGTCGGGTTAAACGATGATCCGAGCCACCACATCGTAGATCGGGCCTAAATAATCACCATATTTAAACACTACAACTTTTACACAACTTATGATCTTTTAACCAACAAGATTCATGTTTTAGTAAACTTTAAAGATTCAAAAGATAAGTTTCCGCATTTTAACCGTTACAAATCTTATTAACAACCTTAGATATGTTCAAGAATGAGTTTTAAGCATTATACCTCTAGCTCGGGGCTAGGGAAGATTCTAGGCGAAAAAGAGGTGGATAAAAGCAAGATAACGAGGTCCTTCCGCTTCCGTTTGCTCCAAGACTCCTAATGCGTGATCCTTGAAGCTTGTATGTGCTTGGAATGGATTGAACAAGATCGAAAAATGGATGGGTGACAAGGGGAGTGTTCGGCCGAGAGTGGGGAGGAGAGGAGAGAAAGAGTTTTGGTGATTGTGTGTTGATTAATCTTGTGTGTTTAGTGTTAGTATTTATAGACAATATCAAGTTCCAAATCCAATGGTTAACATGTCTTCTTGATTTGAGACAAGATTGATTATTATAATCAAAAGGGTACTAGTCTAGTTACAAGGGGACCGAATCGGCCCAAGGGGGGGGGTCATTTGGTTCGATTTCAAGTGTTTAGTTAGAGTTTAGTTAGATTAACTAAGTTAGATTAGGGGTTAACTTAGTTAGTTACATGTTGCGCTTTAACGCGGGTGTTAGGGTAATCAGGGACCCTAATTGGCTCAGAAAAAGATCAATAATATTATTGGCCATATTTTCATGTTCCGGGTTTAGTCCGGTTGTTCGGTTGGATGGTAATCTGTTAAAGTGCTTAAGTAAGCTTTTAAGCGTCGTAAATAATATTTTTAGCGACACAATTTATTTCCAAAAGTGTCAGGAATATTTCCTCATGTTTTGGCACTTTATCAGTTAGCCAGAAGCTAGTATGTTAATAAAAGTGCTGTGTTTCGTGCTTAGAGTACGTTTTAGGCACATCCAATCATTATATCTTATTCTTAGAGACGCAGTTCTACAACCCTTGTATCCCTACACTCACTATGGGTGTAGTAAAATAATTCTGGCTCATACAGGCCTTTAGAGGCAGTGTCTGCCTGATGCTGGCTTTATCAGCATGTTCAATAGGTTATCCGTTCTAATGCTACTGTGCTTTAGTGCATCATGTTTGTCACTAAGGTTCAACGTGTAAATAATGTAGTGACGGAAATCAAAGTATGATGCAGGAATATACAAGTGCTAGAAATCAAGTAGCAGTTCATTGGCAATTTTAGTTAAGCACAGTAATTAAGCAGCAATTATTTATTAATTAAATCGTACGGATACCTGGTTTAGTGAGGGTTGTCACAGAATCCACCTTCGAGAGGACCAAAATCGGTGATTTCAAGAAAAAAGTTGAAGTGTGTGTGTGATTTTGATGAAGAAGATGGAGTAGAAGTGAATAGAGATGAAGATTAAAGAAGATTTGGAGGAAAAGCTTACAAAATGGCCTTGAATCGCATCTGAGACTTGGGGAGCAGATGAGGGTGTCAAAGTGTTGAAATGAGGGTGTACGGCTAGTATTTATAAGGGGGCGAGGTTTAAGTCGGTGTGCGAGTGGTAGTGTCCGAATGGCTCCATCCGGACGAATGGTCATTCGGACGGATGGTCATTCGGGCGGATGGCCATTCGGACGGCCGTGTTTGCGTTTGTTAGTTTTCCAACTTCGGTTCGGTTGTTAAGCGTTGCGTTGCATCCTATCGAGTTGCGAGTGAGTGTTTAAGCGTATAAGCATTGCGTTGATAACCACATAACATTCTAAAAAAGTAATCACACAAATAACACACATAATATAAATGATCCGCATTTCGAGTTTGCGTTGAGTTTGCATTGCGATAGCGTTTTAAGTTACAAGCGTTATAAATAGCGTTTAAAATGTGTTGAAAATATGGTTTAACCCATAGCGTTAATTGAATCCCAAGAGTACAAGCGTTTACGAAAGAAATAAGATCAAAGTAGGAACAACCGAAGTACGGGTTGTTACAGGTAGTTTGATGTTGTTGGCATGTTATTGGTGCAATGGTGTCGGATAGTGAGAGCATCGGGGAAGAGCGACAAAGTGAGAATGAGAGAGTTTTGAGAGTCCAAGGCGAAAAAAACAAGTTATACTACAGATGTTATTAGGTTTAAAGTTTATTTTAACATTTTTAAGGGTGGAAGGGGCGACAAGTGGGTAGGCTAGACAGGTTGAGACCCTAAACGGGTACGCCGCCGCCACCCCCTCATGTAGTCTAGGCGGGTTGAATTTGAGGGTAGAGGAAGCCGCGTGTTTGAACTTTTTTTAATATATAATCTATTAAATAATCAACTATAAATACAAATGATTTTCACACTTCACCACACTTTACTTTTATAAACAAATTTCACAAACACTACACAATCTTGTTTCTTTGAAATTGTGGAATGGACTGAACAAGAGGAAATAACATTGACCATGGCTTGACTGAGTCTCGCTGAGAACAGGACTCACGACACGTGTGAGATATGGCCTGAAGTTCTTAGACTATTTCATAAAAATATGGGTGATTATATGAGGTTCTATAGAGGTGGCAGATAATCCAAAAGGCGATGAATAAGGAAGAGGTGCAAAATGAGAAGGAAACGATTGAGGTGGCCCTTCGTGGGTATAAAAGGAGATACAAACCCAAAATATTTGATCACATTGAGGCTTGGAAAATTGTGAAAGCCCATCCCCAATGGAAAGATTTTGTTTAAGTATTTTTTTTCTGTTATGTATTTTTTTTAATTTTAATTTAGGTGTTTTCTAACTCATGTATTTTTATCTATTTAAATGAAAGTTTAGTTATTTTTAAATGTGTTTAATTATTTTATTAAAAATAAAAAAGTTCCAGTATCGAAAACATCAAAAAGTGGGTATCAAATGGGTACCAAAAAATTCATTATTGGTTTGATACCGGTACCAAGTACTAAATACTTATCCCTAGTTGAAAGGAGTGCTAGTGTTCTAAAGTAAAAATAACATGGCAATGCAGGATTGAGAGAGCTAGGACAAATGAAAGTACGTACACCCTAAGGGTGAGAGGGGTGGTCACCTCTTGAGGAGAGGTAAACTCTTCACCCATCCAATCACATCTTGCCATGTCAATTTCCCTCTCCAAGTCCCCTCTTGCACTAAAACATAAGGGATGGTCAGATCTCTTGGGGAGAGGTAAACTATTTTATTAATATAAAAACCAAAAAAAAAATTGTGATTAGTTGAAAAGAGTGGGCCCTACCATTATCCAACTCTCTCTCTCTCTCTCTTGTTTCCCTATGCGGTGATTATATACCGAAATCAAGTCCCCTCACGAGGTAAACTTTGATGACGGCGGTGTTCCTCGCGAGGTAAACTAGTTTACCCCATAGTTTGCCGCACCCACCCCTCTCACCCTAATATTGAAACTTCTTAATCAAAAACAACTATCCAGATCTTGTACAAGAGCCTTCTCTTGTACGGAGAATAGGTGATCAATGGCTTAAA
This sequence comes from Helianthus annuus, assembly GCF_002127325.2. Classification (NCBI taxonomy): domain Eukaryota; kingdom Viridiplantae; phylum Streptophyta; class Magnoliopsida; order Asterales; family Asteraceae; genus Helianthus; species Helianthus annuus. Next base: position 5,884,959 of record NC_035446.2, on the reverse strand, counting down.
ACTAGGGATGACATTTTCGTAATTATTATGTTCAAACAATTGAATAAACAAATAGATAAAGGGTATTCTGGTCCTTTCCCACTTAAACTCCTTTCCGCCTTGATTTTCAAACGGCTATAACTTTTTCATACGTTAATATTTAAAAAAAAATGACACCGTATCAACGAGCATTTCATCCTCTTTAATTCGAGCAGTCTATTGCTATAGTTTTCTTTAAAACAATTTACATGTTTTTTGAATACTCATTACGTGATTACGTGATTTCATTATAGTATGTGAAACCCCACTAAGTGATTACGTAATTTCATTATAGTATGTGAAACCCCCCTAAGTGATTACATAATTACATAAAAATAGCTGACAACGTATTATTACGTGACTTCGTGATTTTGAATACTCATTTCATGATTACATGATTTTATTATAGTATTTTATGTAATACCACACTGAGTGATTACTTACGTAAAAACAAAAATATGTAATACATAATATTTCATGTGTAATACCTAATATTCCAGGTCTAATCATGTAATGAAGATAAATTATATACAAAGTATTAGCCAAATCAACCTATAATAACCATATAATGTCGTATATTAGAGATTTAAGCACATAAAGCATAAAACAATCAAGTTCTGATTATTGAATGTGTAATCACGTAATAGCATAATCGTAATAACGTTATTTATAACAAATCATATTGAATGTGTAATCAAGTAATGGATTTATATTGAATGTGTAATCATGTAATGGTTTATGTTGAATGTGTAATCACCTAATGGGTATTCAAAATCACGTAATCACATAATGAACTAACGGGTATTCAAAATCCTTTAATTTTTTTAAGAAAACTATAGCAATATGTTGCTCGAATAAAAGAGAATGAAATGTTCGTCAATAACGTGTATTTTATTTTAAATATTAACGTATGAAAAAGTTATAGTCGTTTGAAAATCAAAAGGAGAAGTTGTTTAAGTAAGAAATGACTAAATTACCCTTCAACCCAAGGACACTTGTCCTCCTCACATATGCTTTGTACGAATCTTCTCTCATGTAAAGGATCCATTCTCTCAAAAACAAAACCAAAGTCTTTAAAGCTTGAAAATCTCTAACCCAAAAGTCAAATGTATTTAAGAGTTTCCAAAAATAAACACTACCAGGGACAACCTAAACTTGTCAAACTTCATTAAAGTCTAGTAATAATAACTCGGACCCTTAGTTTTTTATGTCAAAGGCTCTACTAAAAAATTCATTAAAGTCTGGTAATAGTAACTTGAACCTTTAGTTTTTGATGTCAAAGACCCCACTAAAAAAGTATTTGATATGGCTAAATCAGTGATAGTCCCGTAACGATCCGATTTCAGTTTTGGTTTGGTAAAAATAATGAGACGGGTGATTCGAGCTAAGAACAATCGATAATAAACAAGAAAGATAGAAACTTGAAGGATTGTGATAAAGAAAGATGTTTCATTGATAGTGATAAAAGATTACAAAATACTCATCCACCCCGAGTGAGCTCCCCCGGGGTGGCGACTCACAAATGCACATCCCACAAATGAGGTGTAGTTCTCTATTTATAGCCCCTTGAGCCTTGTCCTCCAAGCAAGCCGCCTCTTGTTTGGAAAACCTCCTAAACTCCATAAAACAAACGACTATCACAACTAAAACTCGTTACCTCAGACAAATTATAACATCGCTAACTAAATTCGCGTTAATTGATAACATCATTCTCTAATTTGACCTAACAATCAGCAATAAAAAGAAATCCATTTTATAGAAGATGTATTTGAACCTTACTCATTTGTTTATACCTTTTTTACGATTTCGTATTTTTAGAAGACTATGTATTTGAACCTTACTCATTTGTTTGTTGGGACATATTTTGTTGTAATGATTGTACGTATTTTATAAGCCTTGTATCTTGTATTATATTTTAGGGTGGAGATACAATAGAAAGTTTATTTGGCTAGGAAGACTAGGAAGTGGTCTTGACCATCCATTTAGTTAATCAAGGGTTAAGATTAAATCAGGGATATTGAAGGGAAGAAAAAAGGCGTGTGAGTTTGTTTAGGGGCATTCTAGTCAATCCAAGCCAATAGTTTCTCTCTCCTCCAATTCCCCCCATTTTTTAAACGTTAATAACTCTTTCATACGATATTATTTTTTTATAAAGATTGCACCAAAAAAACGAGCTTTTTTTATCTTTAAAACGAGTATACTATTGCTATATTTAAAAAAAAATTAAAACCCAGTTGCGTAAAACACAATAGAAAATCCCCCAGTTACGTAAAACGCAATGAAAAAAAAACCTAAAAAATGACGTTTTTCTAAAACGCAATGCACAAAAAACACAAAGAAATGACTTATTTGTAAGACGCAATGGCCAGAAAACACCAAGAAATGTCTTATTTCTAAAACGCAATAGCCTAAAAACTCAAAAGAAAGTGTAGTTTCTAAAATGCAATGGACTAAAAACACATAAAAATGTGCTTTACCTAAAACGCAAAGCACAAAAAACACAAACAAATGTCTTATTTTTAAAACGCAATGGCCAGAAAACAATTAAAATGTCTGTTTTTCTAAAATGCAATGGACTGAAAACACATAAAAATGTGTTTTACCTAAAACGCAATGCACAAAAAACACAAAGAAATGTCTTATTTATAAAACGCAATGGCCAGAAAACACTTAAAAATGTCTCATTTCTAAAACGTAATGGCCTAAAAAAACAAAAGAAAGTGTTCTCTCTAAAACGCAATGGACTGAAAACACTTAAAAATGTGTTTTACCTAAAACGCAATGACTAAAAACACTTCAAAAATGTGTTTTACCCACTAGTACACAAGTAACCATTAGACGGGGTTCAATTTTGTTTTTAGACGCGGTAATGCACATAACCCCGTCTAAATATACACACACAATCAGGATCCTAACAAAATATCCTTTAAACACTAATAAAATTGAGTCTTTTGATACGAACCCCGACTTAAAATATGCTTACATAGCTTTAGACGGTGTTTTACAAACCCTGACTTAAAATATAATTTAACACTAATAAAAATCACGTCTTTTGACACGAACCCCGACTTAAAATATGCTTACATAGCTTTAGACGGTGTTTACAACTATCCAGAAAAGACGTTGAAGGAATTGATGCCAATTTTATTTGACGGGTTGAGCATTCCTTAGTTTAAATATAGTTTGTTCGGGTTGAATGTGTATTGGGTCACTTTTTACTTGTCCAGGATTTGACTACGTTGAATATATAAAAGGATTGATTGGATTTGACGTCTATGTTGGAGTGGAGATTATTTTTTTTTACTGCATATTATGTCATTTTTACCTCTCTTTTTTACTACAAATTTTGTTTTGAAATTTGACAGCACTTACAACATTGGTTATAAGTCGCGGTTCGTCCAACACCGACTAAAACCTTTCTTAAAATTGTAAAACGACTTTAAGTCGCGGTTCATCTAACACTGACTAAAAACTTTTCCTAAAATTGTAAAACGACTTTAAGTCGCGGTTCATCTAACACTGACTAAAAACTTTTCCTAAAATTGTAAAACGATTTTAAGTCGCGGTTCATAATGCTGACTAAAAATATATCTGTGAAAGTATGAACATCTTTTTAGTCGCGGTGGTTTATTTTAAGACGGGGTTCAGCAAACCGCGTCTTATAAACAAAACATTTTTAGCCACGGCATTTTAAGTCAGGGTTAGAAACCGCGACTAAAAACTATTTTAACCGCGTCTAATGCTCACTTCTGTACTAGTGACCTAAAACGCAATGACTAAAAACACTTAAAAATGTGTTTTTTCTAAAACGCAATAGCCAGAAAACACATAAAACTCTCTTATTTCTAAAACGCAATGGACACTTAAAACTCTCTGTGAACTGCCTGTGAACTATCTGAATTGTCTACGAATTACTGTCTTCGAAATGAGCCAATTTCTGGAAAATTAATTTTTCTGATGCATTTTTATTACATCAGGGGCGCTGCCCCCGGACCCCCGCCAAGATCGTAAAACGCAATGACTAAATCAAAAACCCAGATCGGTAAAATGAAATTAAAGAATTTCTTACATGGATCGAAGTGATTTCTTCAACAATTGACGAATTTTGAATGATTGAAACACTTATCAGCCCTCGAATCGAACGGGTCGAGTGATTATCTTCAAAATCACCAGAAAAAACGAGATTTTATATGAAATTAAACTGGGTTTTCTTCAAAAAAAAGCTGAAGAACACGTTGATCGGGTGTTTGAATCATTGATTGGTGATGAAAATCGCACTATAATGTAGTGATTATTGAGATAGAACGTGAACAAATGGTTGAAGATGGTGGGTTTTGAAAATGGTGGGTTTTGAAGTTACTGGGTTTTGAAAAGAAAGAAGAAGGGGTTGGATTGACTAAAATACAATTTTTCTTTATTTTAAATGTTGCCACATGTTCTAATCCTATTGCTTCCTACACTTACTAGCCAAAATAAACTTTCTATTTGATCTTTTCCCTTATATTATAATAATAATTTTTGTTAACATATACAAACATTTTGTTTAATTTTTTACTTTTAAACATTTTTAAAGTATATTTGTAAATAGAAAATCTAAAGAACTAAAAAGGAAATTTTTCTGAACCCTATAGCGAATTAGCAATGAATCTGCTTCTGAAATCCGTCAAAAATAATATCGATCACTCACTTCATTGCCAATTTTTTGGTCTATAAATCCATCGCAAATTGTTAATTTTCTGTCATTGGAATTCAACACAAACTCATTTTTGTAGAAAAATGCCACAAGTAAATTATTTTTTTTATAAAAATATATATATATATATCTCAAAACTGAACAGCTGAATTACACGCGTAAAACCATTTGTAAATAGAAAGTTACTAGTGGGTTAGGTCGCGCAGTGTGGTGGGTGTCACTTTGGATAGCACAATCTAACCCGACCTGCCTTAAACGCTAATTATATTTGGACATTATTATTATTTTTATTATTATTATTATTATTATTATTTAAATATTTAGTAATTATGCACTTAAGTATTTAAATAATATGGTACTCAATTTAAATAGTATTTAATTATAAAAATATAAGTAGTAAATTTTTTGTGAGTAAAATAAAACCCGGCCTGGCTTAAGCATTAATTTTATTTAGGTATTATTACTATGTAAAAATTTAATATATATACTTAAGTATTTAAATAAGATAATATTTAATTTGAATAGTATTCAGTTATAAATATATGAATAGTAAATGTAAATTTAAATGTTAATAACTTTTACAAATATAACTTTTATTTATAGCATAATTTTTAATATTTATTAATTAGTTAAATTTAATATTTTTCTTATAAATTTCTTTAAATCATTTTTTTTTAATAATACGTATTGATCAAGTCTAGTCGGAAGATCACCTAAAAAGGGTTATTTTGGTTCGAGTCAAATAGCTTCAGGTCAAACCAATGTTTAAAGTAGGTCGGGTTAGATTGCGCTCTCTAAAAGAGCTATATTTGTTATTTATATTTTTATAGCTAAATATTATTTAACTTATATTTTAAAGGTAGACTTGTAATTTAACTAAAACTAGGAAAAAGACCCGCGCGCGTTGCGGCGCGTGTACATCGCAAATACAGTATTGAATACATTAGTTCAAATGTTATGTGATGCATTAAATATATGAAAACACACGTTTCGAAGTATCTTACTGAACTCAATGTGACCTATATAAGTATTGTGATTGGATCAAAATGTAAGGTAAATCGAGTTAATATCATATAGTCATAACATATTATATGTGACACAACTCATACATAGAAAATATCAACGGGTATAAAGGAAAAACCGTTTAATCAAAAGCGATTGATTACAACTTTTGAAAAAAAAGGCGGAAAAGCACAATTTGACTTCATTCGGTTCGAAACAAAATTTACAAAACATAAAGACGAAAACGTATTATATTTGACCTGACTCGTTTTCCAAAAAAGTTTACGTTTTACGTAGACCAACTCGAATTTATGCCAACACGTACATAAAACATGCTCTTAAAAATGGTTTTTGACGAAAACATACTATATCTGACATGACTCATTTTCAGAAAAAATTTACGTCGAAACGTAGAGCAAATCAAATTGATACCGACATCTTCATAAAAACATGGACGTAAAATTTAGTTTTTTAATTAAAGGATATATAGAGCTAAACTCGAAAATATTATTAGTAAAAAACTTAATAGATTAAAAACGTTCGTAAAACCGTGCTAAGTAGCACTAATGTCACATCATTGCCAGCGACCACCAACATCTGAAAAACTCGTAAAACTAAAAAAAATAAATAAAAAGGACAAAATAACACCTGACGAAAAGCAGACGTAAGATCGTTGAACCACGCACGCCTATTGCGGCGAGCTAATGCGATAAAATTAGAGCGAAACATAAAACGTAGAAAAGAAATAATAAGTCGATCTAGGACCAATGCGTTGCGACAAATCTGTCAAACGACGAAAAAACGTTGAACTCCACACACGCGTTGTGTGTTAACTCGCAAAATTTAGAACGAAACGTAAAAACTTGTGAAAGATGAAAAGTGTGAGGGACCAAATTTGAAATAAAAAATTGTTAGAGTTAAATTTCAAAAGATGAAAAACTTTAGGTTAAAAGTTAAAAAAATCATAATGGTTAAAATGCAAAAAGTAGAATTCTTCGGGCTAGAAGTGAAAATGTAGATTTTTTTTTTTGAAAACCTCCCAATGTAAAGATTACAACACCTATAAGCAACAAGTGGTTGCTAATTTACAATATGGAAATTTTAAGACACTTAATAAAATATATAATGCATTCGGTATAAGTCTTGATGCATAAAGAATCTGTACTTTACCATTTTGTCCTTCTTATAATATTAATGAGAAATATTCAATGAACTTAAAGATAATCTAATCTGCCTTAAAAACTTATTATAATTGGGTATTATTATTATTATTATTATTATTATTATTATTATTATTATTATTATGTAAATATTAGTAGTTGTATACTTAAATATTTAAATAAGAGAATACTTAACTTAATTAGTGTTTAGTTATAAATTATGAAAAATAAATATAAATGTAAATGTAATCTTAATTTAAAGTATTACTGTTACCATTATAACTATATAAATATTTAGTAATTATATACTAAATAGTTAATTTAAATATTATTTAGTTATAAAAATATAAATAGTAAATATAAATCTATCTATATATATTCAAAAGTTTAGTTATATGTTCTATTTTAAAACCAAAATTTATGGTTGTTTTAAATGCACCAATACTATATTATAAAGCATTTCCTCAATGACTTCTTAAAAATTAAGAGGTACAAGAAGAAATGCTTAGTATACAACATACAAATGCATATATTAATTACATTTTGGGGGTGAATTTGTCTTTCTAACACCATCATGAATTAAATACACTTTAATATTAAAAATAAAGATGAAATAATATTAAAAAAAATAATTAAATGAGAATATAATCACAATTAATTATAATAATGAAATAATAAGTTCGGTACTTAAAAGAAATTGAAAACTTGAAATGCAACTAATAAAAGAAACTTACTGGAATAAACCACAAAAGCACTCCAAAGGTCCGATTTCAATCAATATGTAATAAATTTGATCGATTAAGGAATCTCCCATCATTACTATAAATTCACCATTTCACTCAACATCAACTCCTTTGTCTGCTATTGTGCGACTTAGAACCGAAAAGAAAGAGATAAGTTGATATGAAATTGATTTATCTTGGTGGAGAGACACTTCATACTTCAGCAAGGTACCCTCGCATGACTATAGTATCTGGAACCATTTACCAATGTATTGTTTAATTGTTCATAAATTTATAGTATTTTTCCTTTTTGCAGCTTCATGTATATGGAGGCGTAAAGGGGTGGGTACGAGAAAAGTTATCCATTTGGAGATAAGTCTTTATTTGGCCTATTGGTATTTCCTTTTTTAATTTCTAATTGAATATTTTTTTTAACATATGATGCTTTTGTGTGATTTAATTGATACTAGGAAATATTTGAGGATGTATTGTTTGACAGGATTGGGCAGCAAACTTTAAGGGCTCCGATGTTTTCAACACGCACAAGAGATTTAAATTGATTACGTTTATCTATACAATCATATAAAACATTTCACAAGGGTTCCAACCAAATTTAAATAATTGCAACATTTTATGTTTATAGTACAACAACTCAATGAAGTTAGTAAAGGGACAAATTAGTCTTTCTACATGAGTATAAATTGATAAATACAATTAAATTGATAACTTTATAAATTAAGTATTGTTAAATACTTGATAAAGAATTAAATCATTTGACTTAATTAAACATCATCACCTTCCTCATATTTACATTGCTTTTCCGTTTCAACTTTTCCGTAACCGATGAGTTGATTGAATTTTATAATTAAACTAAATAATAAGGGTACATCAAAATATTGGGTTGTAAACGAATATGTGCTTTACTTATAAATTACTAACGGCATATGTATGTGTATATATGGTGGATCCCAAATTTAAAATTAATATAACTCTTGAAATGAGAATTATAGGAAACGTTGATAACAAAAATAAAATAAGTAAATCAAGATAATTTGTGCTAAACATCATACAAATAAGGTTACAACCTTTTTGCAATTTTATCACATAGTTGATGAACATCATATGAAATAATAATAATAATAATAATAATAATAATAATAATCAAAATATAAACAAACTTAATCAACGTTATTATGAATTTAATTATAACTATAAATGGTTTTAAAACTTTAAAGATGCTAATCAATTTGAAACGACAATTACTAAAAGGTAATGGTTTTAAAACTCAAAAGATGCTAACCAATTTGAAACGAAAATTACTAAAAGGTAATTTCATATGGTATTATCTATAATACCTAATAATTGCAACATATATTCAAAAGTTTAGTTATATGTTCTATTTTAAAACCAAAATTTATGGTTGTTTTAAATGCACCAATACTATATTATAAAGCATTTCCTCAATGACTTCTTAAAAATTAAGAGGTACAAGAAGAAATGCTTAGTATACAACATACAAATGCATATATTAATTACATTTTGGGGGTGAATTTGTCTTTCTAACACCATCATGAATTAAATACACTTTAATATTAAAAATAAAGATGAAATAATATTAAAAAAAATAATTAAATGAGAATATAATCACAATTAATTATAATAATGAAATAATAAGTTCGGTACTTAAAAGAAATTGAAAACTTGAAATGCAATTAATAAAAGAAACCTACTGGAATAAACCACAAAAGCACTCCAAAGGTCCGATTTCAATCAATATGTAATAAATTTGATCGATTAAGGAATCTCCCATCATTACTATAAATTCACCATTTCACTCAACATCAACTCCTTTGTCTGCTATTGTGCGACTTAGAACCGAAAAGAAAGAGATAAGTTGATATGAAATTGATTTATCTTGGTGGAGAGACACTTCATACTTCAGCAAGGTACCCTCGCATGACTATAGTATCTGGAACCATTTACCAAGGTATTGTTTAATTGTTCATAAATTTATAGTATTTTTCCTTTTTGCAGCTTCATGTATATGGAGGCGTAAAGGGGTGGGTACGAGAAAAGTTATCCATTTGGAGATAAGTCTTTATTTGGCCTATTGGTATTTCCTTTTTTAATTTCTAATGGAATATTTTTTTTAACATATGATGCTTTTGTGTGATTTAATTGATACTAGGAAATATTTGAGGATGTATTGTTTGACAGGATTGGGCAGCAAACTTTAAGGGCTCCGATGTTTTCAACACGCACAAGAGATTTAAATTGATTGCGTTTATCTATACAATCATATAAAACATTTCACAAGGGTTCCAACCAAATTTAAATAATTGCAACATTTTATGTTTATAGTACAACAACTCAATGAAGTTAGTAAAGGGACAAATTAGTCTTTCTACATGAGTATAAATTGATAAATACAATTAAATTGATAACTTTATAAATTAAGTATTGTTAAATACTTGATAAAGAATTAAATCATTCACTTAATTAAACATCATCACCTTCCTCATATTTACATTGCTTTTCCGTTTCAACTTTTCCGTAACCGATGAGTTGATTGAATTTTATAATTAAACTAAATAATAAGGGTACATCAAAATATTGGGTTGTAAACGAATATGTGCTTTACTTATAAATTACTAACGGCATATGTGTGTGTATATATGGTGGATCCCAAATTTAAAATTAATATAACTCTTGAAATGAGAATTATAGGAAACGTTGATAACAAAAATAAAATAAGTAAATCAAGATAATTTGTGCTAAACATCATACAAATAAGGTTACAACCTTTTTGCAATTTTATCACATAGTTGATGAACATCATATGAAATAATAATAATAATAATAATAATAATAATGATAATAATAATAATCAAAATATAAACAAACTTAATCAACGTTATTATGAATTTAATTATAACTATAAATGGTTTTAAAACTTTAAAGATGCTAATCAATTTGAAACGACAATTACTAAAAGGTAATAGTTTTAAAACTCAAAAGATGCTAACCAATTTGAAACGAAAATTACTAAAAGGTAATTTCATATGGTATTATCTATAATACCTAATAATTGCAACAATAATGATTAAATAATGAACTTAGTTAGAGATGGTTTAAAACTCAAAAAAATCTTCCTGCATCTTACCCCAAGTCTCATGGAATAAGGTTAAAATGATAACCATTGCATAATTAGGAACCACTTTTTAGCCCTTGGATCATATTTTGATGGTTGAGATTTTCTTGGCTTATGGTGTGGATTGAGAAGGGAATGGTTGACCCGAAACACTTTCTTATCCCAACATTTTAATCTTTTATGTAGATGATTAGCGTAAAATACAATTACAAAAGGTATTTAACTTCTATTATCATCTAATTTTTAAATTAAATAATTGAAGGTGCACGTTGGAAAAATTTTGACCCATTTCCTATTTAATCTACCTCTTTTTTTAGTTGCAAGCGTTCATTTTGAGTATCCCGAGGTGTAAAATAATGGACGAGACACAAGAAACCATGAGAACATCCGCCTTCCCGAGTACCCACGTGAAGGTAGAACCGTAATAGTAAAACCCATAATTGCTGGGATTTTTTTTTTTTACTTTTTTATGAAGAATTTTGTTTATATGTTCATTCTGCATGAAAAATGGTCAAAGAACCTTTATATTGCATCCATGTGTTATGGTCGAACCGTATGCAGACTCATGCTGGTAACAGGGGCTACATTTTACTGAAAACCCCCACTAACAACTATGTTTTTGTATTCATATGTAACGGGTCAAATCAAATAATTTAAGATAAAAGCGAATTGGTTATTAAAAGTTAGCTAAAGTGTAATTTAAAAGTGTTTAAAGTCCTACATTGTTTATTTGTAAAAGGTAGCTTATTAATGTATTCATATTTGTTACAACGGGTACAAATGTTTGTCGGTCAACCTGACCCGACCCGTTTCAACCAGTTCTAAAACAACACAACTGTGCTTTCCAATGACTGTTAAAGATTTTACGGGCTGTCAGAATTTGATGGGAAGAAGTGGAGCTGTCGCCAGAGGCTTTCTGACCACAATGCCCGTCGCCGAAAGCCACAAAAAGAAAAAGAAACTATCCACTTTAACTCAAGAAGTCAATCTTCATCATTTTATGGTATTCAAATTATTCAGGAGCCAATTTCTTATCATAACTTATTCTCAGTTCTTTTATAACTTATTATGCTTTTGTATTTGCAGATGGGCAACATCAAATACGTTTTGTGCCTAACAATGTTCCTGATCTGGTTCAAACCGAACCTGCTTTGAACTCTATTTGGGAAACCACACGCAATTCCCAGCACACAGCCGGTGTTTTTCATCAAGGTTTGTTTTCCTAATTACTCTACAAACAGTAGTTTTGATAAATTATCGTACAGTTAGTTAAAACCTTAAAACCAAGGAGTTTCAAGGCCACAAGGAATGGCTGGTACGAATTTTTTCCATTTTTAGTAATTTTTTTATTCGGGATTGGCTAAACGTACCCTGTAGACGATGTGACTAAAAAGGCCACAAGCTTTTACTTCGCCTTAGGCCACCAAAATGGTTGAGCTGGCTTTGACCACCGCAGTGGCGGCCACAGGCTTCACTATTCCCTTCAAGAAATCCCCCAGCCACTCCCAATCCATAGTTAAGTTCGGTCCAGTTATACCCGCACATAAATAAAAGGTTCTGTCTCACATGTCATTCTCACATATATAATGAGAGAGATGATAAGTTATAAGGAGCCGTGTATATCAATAAGTAAACAAATGCCAATCATTAAAGTATATTAGATAACTAAAAAAGCCGATGGCGTCTTAGGTTAGTGGTATCACGTGTTTTTATTCTTATTAAAGTGGTACGGGTTCAAGTCTAACAAAAAAGGCAATAGTGCCCGTCTTATTGAGTCATTTTGATTTTAAATTTCAATGTTCATATGATTTCAATGGTTTGGTTTCATATAGTTACTGCTATTGAAATTTCCAATAATTAATGTTCATGGACTGATTATTCTCAGTGATCCATATGAGACTTTGGTCCCTACATATTTATACAACGTAATTTCTTTTTGTTTCTCTCACCGGCTTATTGGTTCTCTTATGCTTTATATGGGATTGGAATTCATGGGCTTTCCATGAATGTTTTTTTAAAATCAATTATAAAAGTTGGTGTTTGCAGCTGTGTATTTTTCTGATAGATCTGAAGTCCAATGTCTGCATCGCTGGAAAAAGGTTCTTAATTCAGAACTTATTAAAGGTCCATAGACTCATGAGGTTTTCACCACATCCCCTCCTACTCTTTGACACGTTTGATCAAAACAGCTTTTATGGTCTCTTTTTATTATTATTATTATTATTATTATTATTATTATTATTATTATTATTATTATTATTATTATTATTATTATTATTATTATTGTTGTTGTTGTTATTATTATTATTATTATTATTATTATTATTATTATTATTATTATTATTATTTTCGCTGTAGGAGGATGAAAAAGTCCTTGAGCTGGTGAAAACATATGGATGGGCCCACAAAATGGTCTCTCATAACACAGTCTCTTCTCAGTCGTATTGGTAAGCAGTGTCGTGAAAGGTACACGATTTGTGTATAAATCTAAAATCTTGCGAGATGTGGATTAACTATTAAAGGGATTAATAGTTTGTCTAGCAAACTTCTTCAATTGGAAAAAACAAACATTCTACATTAGTAATGCAATATGAGCGATCTAAATGTGTGATTATTTAGGAGTTGGAGAGCTTAAAGAAGGTGTTATGATAGAGCGAGTTAAACGGTTCTCCTACTCTATTAGTTATTTTATATATGTATTAACAAATAAAAATAAAGGAACTTTCTATCAAAAGGTTCACCAACGGTTTGTTGGATGTTTGATTTGTACATAGATATACTCACTATTATTGTTTATAGATGTACTCACGGTTTGTTGGATGTTTGGTTTGTTTACAACGGCTTTGATGTTTTAGCGACACATGTTAGGATCAAGACCAATGCACGAAGATGGCCTTCACATGTCCGGACATGTAAAACAAGCCGTTCTTGCAAGAACTTAAAACATATACGAAAGCTGTTGTTCGATCCTTCTTTTTGTATGTGTGGATCTCTATTCAGACATCTGAATAACATGCACATGTGTTTTGGGATAGAAAAGAGTACAACTTTTGTAGTAGTTTTGATTATCAATATAAAAGAACTGGAAAATGGAACAATTATAGCATCAACTATATTAGTTTCTACATTTGAAAGGGGAAGTTTGACACGAAAAGTCGTAACTATTTTTCAAATTTAGGTTAGTGAAGAGTGTAGAATAAAACGATTGATGAACTAACACTAACAGAGAACGAGCAGAATGGTGTAAATTGTCGACTCCGACGTAATGCTCTGCTACAAATAAACATCGTCTACAAAGAAACTTTTAACAACCTGAACCCAGCGGGTCACCCGGAGTAAACGGTTCATAGGTTAAATTATATTCTTCCCCTGTACAGAAACTTTTAGGACAAGCTGGCGATAGATGTTTCAAGTCGGATCGTTATACTTACGCATGGAATACTCTGTTTACTAATATAATTAAATAACGCGCTGCTCAGGTTAGTAGTCATCTCGCAGGTTAGTTTGTCAAGCACTGTCAAACGTCTTATCACGAACAAACAATAGCTATTATGCATGTCGTGCATCGCACGGGCTTTTTCCCTAGTTTAAAGTATTATAAATAAGATAATAGTTAATGTTGTGAATTAAATAATATATGTGTATCAAAGAGTTAAATGCCTGGTTGGTTCCTCTGGTTTGCAAATATTGCAAATTTGGTCCTAATGGTTTACTAATTACAGAGTTGGTTATCACGGCCCCCGCGCCCGGTTTGACCCGGTCCAGGAGCCGCGGGACAGAAACCTGTGGCACAGCGGAAGTTTTAACAGGATCATTTTAAATTTGAAAATGCCCGAGTATTATTTATTTCATAACTCGGGATAAACCCCGTAATTTACAGTAGAGGAATTTTATAGGAATTCCCTTATTTTACAAAACATGTTTTATTTATTCATTTTATTTGAGCCACTACTTCAAGCCTGGGAGTGCTCCGTAGCACTTGTTCTTGATTCACAGTAGGTCACCTGAAACATGTTTGAAAATATTTTGTCAGTGGGGAAATACTGAGTGAATCATTCATTTTGATAAAATGACACATAGTTATAAATTACAGCATAAGAGCGATTACAATGGCATTTATCTTATTTTTATCTGGCCTTGCCACCCGTGTGACGATGGTCATACCACTATTGGGTCCAGTCACCCAAGTAGTGACGTTTTGTCACTGTTAGGACTTATTAGCCTAACCTGTGTTAGGGCTTATTAGCCTAACTCGTGAGAAATTAGTAATGTGCACAATACCCCACTAGCCAGTGATTCAAGATAACCATGACTTAATCCCTGTAATTATAACTTTTGAAAATAATGTGGAGTATTGTAAAACAGTTGATAAAAAGAGAATGACTCACATTGCAAGTTTATACGAGCAGGGTTTAGCCTACTGGTAAGCCGAATAACCTAGTTTAAACAATAATGCACACGAACCAGGTTAGTAACTAATACAACATTTACGATAACTCACGAGATACAACCCTCACAACGAATGACAAAGTGCCATACTAAACATCCATCGAATTAACGACGAATGACAAAGTATAACCCTAATGCGGACGACACTTAAACATCCATTGGATAGTTTCAATCGATCGGATATTTAATAGTAGCAGCGATCGAGTTATTACCCGGTATTGTGGCAGCACCTCACTTATATGAAAATTATAATTTTGACAGTATAACTTTGATTCTGAAACTTTCGTCGACACGACTGAACTGCTCATGATCTAACCTATTTATAGCTGAAAAATGGTGTTCTCGCGGCCCGCGTAAAACATAAGCGAAACCTTACGCGGCCCGCGTGGCCGCCTAGTCTAGGCGTAGGTCTGGTTAGTCATGGGCTTAGGTTGGACAGATGGGCTATACGTGGCCCAGATACTTATCCGGGTGGATTTCAAGTTGACGCGGCCCGCGTGAATATCCCTTAGGCTTTACGCGACCCGCCTAGAACCCTAAAACTTATCCGGTTTGATCACTAAGTTGTAGCGGCCCGCGTAAGGTTGAGCTATCCCTTACGCGGCCCGCCTAAAACTCATTTTCTTGTTTTCTTGATTTTTTTCAAGCTGGTTAGGGTTTTAGGGGTCCGGGTTTATATTTTTAGGTTGTTCAGGGACATTCTTGAAGGTCCTTACATTGGTCCCAGTGGTTGCAAATTTTGCACTCGGGTGATCCTTATCCCTAACCCATGTTAATTTTCTCAGTTAAATATATGCGAAATGAATAAATTGCCCCTGAATAATAAAAAAAATTAAAAAAAAAAAAGATAACCCACCCTGATCTTCCTCCTCTCTCTCTCTCTCTCTCTCTCTCTCTCTCTCTAAAACCCACCACCACCACCACCATCTTCAACCCACCACCACCACCTTCAATCCACCACCTCCACTGTCACCTCTGCCACTACCATCAAGTAACAGCCACCACCAACCCACTATATTTCAAACTTTTAACAATAATCTCATCCAATACTTAAAAAAATGTAAGACCGTAGCACGCTTTAACTGAAAAGACGCAGCGGAAATACGTACCATAAAATTTCTTTCATTATAAACGTTTTGACTTACTTGAAAGTTCATTTTAAAATAACTCTTTTACAATATATGCATCCTTCGTACTCATTTAATAAAATAAAAGCATAACTTATGTTTATCAAATTACATACTCAAGCATTCCCGTACAATCTATCTTGTGACTCGGTCTTTGATCGCTACTCCTCGTGATGATAATCTGTGATTTGTACAACATGCACCCACCCCATACATTCGCAACATTCGCAACATTAGCATACATTATATACAAACAAGATTCTCAATCATGTAGTCTCGTTACGTTATATCCACATATACTTTCCATCCCGCTATCTTTCTAGATTTAATCATTCCATCCGGCTGTCTAATCCTTGGCGAAACTTCAATAATGTACCTGCATTACATTTCATTCTCGAGGCACACTGTTAATAACGTCAATACTTAAATGTATTGAAACCACATATACAATACATACATAACTACATACATACATACATACCATTACTTGCATACATACGCATCTACTTACATACATACATGATTACGTCTTCATATACATACATACATACATACATACATACATAGATACATACATACATACATACATACATACATACATACATACATACATACATACAAGTCACATTCACTTATTTGTAAGTCGAGCCTTAACTACAAACATATCAACACAAATCAATGCAATTACAAACAAACATAACGGACTAACTTCCAACAAACATTATGAACATTCAGCAACATAAAGAACATCCCATTAACACGATGAACATTCAGCAACATAATGAACATTCCATTAACACGATGAATATTCAACAACATAATGAACATTCCATTAACACGATGAACATTCAGCAACATAATGAACATTCCATTAACACAATGAACATTCAGCAACATAATGCACATTCCATTAACACGATGAACATTCAGCAACATAATGAACATACCATTAACACAATGAACATTCAGCAAGAAAATGCACATTCCCTTAACACGATGAACATTCAGCAACATAATGCACATTCCATTAACACGATGAACATTCAGCAACATAATGAACATTCCATTAATACAATGAACATTCAGCAACAAAATGCACATTCCATTAACACGATGAACATTCAGCAACATAATGCACATTCCATTAACATGATGAACATTTAGCAACATAATGAACATTCCATTAACACAATGAACATTCAACAACAAAATGCACTTTCCCTTAACACGATGAACATTCAGCAACATAATGCACATTCCATTAACACAATGAACATTCAGCAACATAATGCACATTCCATTAACACGATGAAACTATCATCTTAATTTACATTAAGGATAGACGAAGTTCATATGAACTTACCTTGGTACTTACCCTTACCCGTAAATTCTTACTTGGTTTCCCTATATACAACATACCAAACTTCATTTATAAATAAGAAGTGATTCCGGAAATCACTTACCTCGAGTGCCCGTTTCGTACATGCTTCCTCATATCCTTTCCGTTAGCCTTCCATGCTTTCCCCCATCTTGACATGGTCCTATACTTTCATGTCATCATGGTTACCACTTCATTAGTATAAATGCACATTCTAATATTGCATTCATTTCACATTCATATCCTACATTAAACTTTACTCGTCAAATTCCAACAACACAAAGTATAAGCTAGAAGTCGCATCCTTTCATTCCACATAATTCTTCATGTCGTCACAAATAGCACATATTGATATAGCATGTACTTAATGATTTCTCTAACATAACACTTGTGACAAAAGCCTTATTACATTATTTATGCATAGTTGACTTTCAGAAAGTCAACTGTCTATCTTATGAATTACCAATCTAATCTCATACATCCACATCATTATAGTCGATTATACTACGGACATCATATACATTCCCTACTCACATAGTAAAACACACATACAACCACAAGATCATATCTACACACAACATAAACAATTCCTTCCATACTAGTCTTCTCATAATTCCACAACTAACAACATCATTCAAGATTAACTAATTTAACACTATCCTTGAACCCGACATTATCCTTACTAGAAATCCACATACCATTCAAGGACACCACTTTCACCCCTTGATCCCTACCACAAAATCAACTAAAGGCATAAGGTGTACCATATCTTCAAGCATAGAGTACACACTCCTAATGCACGCTTCTACCACATCATACTAACCATTCAAATTTCCACATGAACTCCATCTAAATCACACTTCACATATTAGTTAGCTAACAATTACATCATTATCACTTTCTATACATATTTACCCACAACTTGCATATAATTCCACATATAATTGTCACTTAAGCATTTCATCAAACACTTGGTGTGCATACCACAATTTATGCATAATGTACAACCAATTCATGCATATTCTTCTAAACTCATACATAAATCATCAAATTATCCTTCTAATCAACATGGATCATTCATGCATAACATCAAACATACTAGTATCACATTTCTTACAATTCCTCTAACAAGAATCCATCATATATATAAAAATACATCAATAATAAGCAAGAATTTAGACATGGATGATTTACCCATGTCATCATCTTCACCATAACCAACGGGTTTCACCCTTAAACATCAAATTAACCTAAATCATGCATAACCCATGTTCTACATGATGATTCTAACACATACCCATACCCAATTTCATACAAATTCGCGAATTACAACATAACCCACTTCATGCAAGATCACCAATCTAGGTTTTTAGACATACCTTATGATCCCCTTGAGTAGGTGATCATTAATTCGTATTCCTTCCTGAATTTGAGCTTCGATTCACCCTTCAATTTTGGTGATTTGTTTGAGTTAGGGTTTTGGGCTCTTGAGAGCCCCTGCTCGTTCTAGAACACACACGAATGTGTGTTTGTGTGTGTTGTTATTTTCTTTTAATAACTCAACTTTCATTCTATACCACTCTAGTCCCTCATGTTTGCCTCTAAAACATAATTGGCACAATTTTCCTCCTATAATAGTTCTTACCATACACTTAACTAGGTTAAATAACCTAGTTACTTAGTTCATGATATGTCCCATAGGAACATTTGTCAATATAAACATTCGGGTTTTGGGGTGTTACAAGTCTACCCCCCTTAAATGAGGCTTCGTCCCCGAAACCTGTCTCATTTCCAATATACACTTATTATCCTTTCCCCCTGCTTCATCAACACGACCACTAGCCCACCTAAGTGACAGTCTTCTATTTTCAGAACCCGTCCCGGAGTTCTTATTAGTGTTACTTTCACGAATAGCGCTAGCTCCTAACGTACTTCATAGCTAATGGTTCATTCATCATTCTATTACTCGTATATCATGTGCAATATATCGTTTTGTTTTCTTGAAACAATTCCAGCGTCCTATTAATAACATTCCTTTTTGTTTATTTCAACATTCATATTATCTTCGTCGACTATACGATCTCAGTTCGTAATCTATACCTACACATCTATGTTTAACTTCGATAGGTACATCATAATACCAAGTAACTATCCATTCTCGATTTCAATAACTACCCATATGATTGACTTCTTTCTAACAAGTCCATACTTTTCATACTTTACTTTTATATAATACCCTCATTTCCTCGACCCGTTTGTAACATGTCAATATTCATATTTATTCAAACTGGTAATAATAATACTTACAATTATATGATCCGTTTATAACAGTTCTAATACCTTCATCTCATCCTTTAAGATCACATTCTATACATATATTTCATAACAGTAAATTTTGTTTCGTTATCTCAACGAAGTTACTATTTCATAATCATGCATTCGTGCTTAATTCCAAAGTTAACATCATTCTTCATTTTCTATAGTTACTTGTACCATACATACTCTTACGTTACCTTCAACTCACCTTATTCATGCTACATTACTATTTCTCTTGTTTTATGCATTATTTAATTTGCATAAGCCCACGTGTCACGCAAATTCTTTATACGAGAGTTCAACAAATTCTCGAAATTTTCACTCAAAACCTTTGAGATTCACTTCTTAATGACATAATTTTCTTCTTATGCCAACTATTAGAAATCAAACGTTCCATACTATACCATACTCACTCCACTATTCATTTTGTAGGGCGTTTTCAATTTATTAATTCATACTTATTCGATATAAGTTAGACCTTTAACTAACCTCATCTCATATCAGCAATCGATGATCCGTAACCCAGATCGGTCCGCACTCTTCACAAGTACCAGCCGTACTAGGCTAGATTCCATTTACCCGTGTAATGTGCCTTCGCTCGTACGCATCCTTCCACCAATTCGATTGGTTTCATCACATCAAGGGTTCTAACATTATCATCAACAAATTTAGCAATTAGCACATTTCATTCAAACATTCATTTTATTAGGTGATTACTCACCTATAATTCTTATACAATTTCTTACATACACGCTACAACGTGTCACGCATTTCATTCCTCACACGCAATTCTTTCATTCCAATTACTTATTTCATCAACCTTCGTAGTTTGACTTTTCAAGGCCAAACTGACATTTCTTAATTATCCTACATGTATTGAGGCACACGTTCGTGCTTCTTTCCATTCGTGCTTACTTGCAAGGACTTTCATTACATCATTCTTTCATTCGGTTACTTTACATTTACTCATATGACTCGTTTGACGCAACCATGATCAAACTATCATCACATTCTGATGTGGACTAATTTCATCCTTTTTATAGTTTAAATCCGTCCCGCGGATACAAACGTAACATCCATACCTTTCATTACTTCTATGTTTTGAATCCATCTAGTAGTTCCAAACCTACCGTTCACACATTTTCTTCCTTCTATGCTTTGAATCCACCTCACAGATTCAAATATATCATTCACATCCTTCATTCTTTACATGTGTTGAATCCGTCTCGCGGATTCAGACATATCATTTCTACATTTCATTTCCTTAAATCCGTTTTACGGATTCAAACATTCCATTCATGCCTTTCATTCCTTGAATCCGTCTCGTGGATTCAAACAGGTCATTCATACTTCATTCCTTTCATGCTTCGAATCCATCTCGCGGATTCTGACATATCATTCGTACTTTCACTCCTTTCATGTTTTGAATCCGTCTCGCGGACTCTAACATATCATTTATACTTTCATTCCTTTCATGTTTTGAATCCGTCTCGAGGATTCTAACATATCATTCATACTTTCATTCCTGAAAGTCTTACATTTCTCTTCACCCTCACGTCCACCTACTTCCTAATTCTAACGGACATACCTATAACAATTATCACGGGCTCACGAACGTCATACGTTTCTTGTGTACTGGCCAGGTACACAATCCACATACTAGTTCCGTGTCTTCGTGTAATTGCCACCTTATATCTGAAGAATTAAGTTTCGGCACGTGAAACATTTTCAAAACTTCTTTACCATGTCATTATTATTTTTCATTTAAAATTTCCTTTCACTTGCTTAATTATACCATTTTATACGCCCACACGTTAGATTTACGTACTTGGGTGAATTTGTCATATTACTTGCCTTGATTCCGGTCCTAGACCGCATTCACGAATCATCCTTTCCAAGCAACTATGCTTACTTTACACAAAACATACTGTTAGTCTTATTCAAATACATATTCGAGTACATACTTACATTGGCTTCTACCTTTAGATCTTGATCGAGTCTTGGATTATACGGGTTCTTGGTCACAAGAGCACACGGGTTTGAGTTCAAGTATTTATCTCCTCATACTTGATTTCACTCAAACCATGGCTCTGATACCAACTTGTAAGACCCTAACACGCTTTAACTGAAAAGACGCAGCGGAAATACGTACCATAAAATTTCTTTCATTATAAACGTTTTGACTTACTTGAAAGTTCATTTTAGAATAACTCTGTTACAATATATGCATCCTTCGTACTCATTTAATAAAATAAAAGCATAACTTATGTTTATCAAATTACATACTCAAGCATTCCCGTACAATCTATCTTGTGACTCGGTCTTTGATCGCTACTCCTCGTGATGATAATCTGTGATTCGTACAACATGCACCCACCCATACATTCGCAACATTCGCAACATTAGCATACATTATATACAAACAAGATTCTCAATCATGTAGTCTCGTTACGTTATATCCACATATACTTTCCATCCTGTTATCTTTCTAGATTTAATCATTCCATCCGGTGTCTAATCCTTGGCGAAACTTCAATAATGTACCTGCATTACATTTCATTCTGAGGCACACTGTTAATAACGTCAATACTTAAATGTATTGAAACCACATATACAATACATACATAACTACATACATACATACATACATACATACATACATACATACCTTTACTTGCATACATGCGCATCTACTTACATACATACATACAAACAAGTCACATTCACTTATTTGTAAGTCGAGCCTTAACTACAAACATATCAACACAAATCAATGCAATTACAAACAAACATAACTGACTAACTTCCAACAAACATTATGAACATTCAGCAACATAATGAACATCCCATTAACACGATGAACATTCAGCAACATAATGAACATTCCATTAACACGATGAATATTCAACAACATAATGAACATTCCATTAACACGATGAACATTCAGCAATATAATGAACATTCCATTAACACAATGAACATTCAGCAACATAATGCACATTCCATTAACACGATGAACATTCAGCAACATAATGGACATACCATTAACACAATGAACATTCAGCAAGAAAATGCACATTCCCTTAACACGATGAACATTCAGCAACATAATGCACATTCCATTAACACGATGAACATTCAGCAACATAATGAACATTCTGTCACACCCTGGCTTTGCGGAAGCGTGGTTAATTTGGTGTGACTTCTTAATACCATAGCTTAATCATAACAAAGCTATATGAATTAAAAATATGCAAGATCATCCATTAAAATAAAAATACCATAACATTGTCTTAACGGGATAACACCCTAACAACCATAAACTTATCCAAACATTACAAACACCAAACATAACATAAACATGGTTTAAGGACTGTGACTTGTCCAGGAAAGAGTCACATTCCCCAAACCCTGGATGACCTCGGTGACTAATGCAGCGGAAAACATGCCATACCGTGCCAGATCTTTAATTCCCTGAAATACATGTAAGTTGAAAAATCAACAATAATGTTGAGCGAGTTCATGCGAAAGTGAGTAAATAAACCTTTGTATTTGTCAAAACCCTGGTATGTAGCAAATAAGGAAAAAGAGATCACCAATGGTTTGCAAGGCCATTGATATGTGTGAAGTGCAAGTAGGAAGACTCAAACCTAGCGGATTTATGCGTCGGGCACTAAGTCACCCCGAGGTCCGTTATGCTGGACCTGGGGCTGGGCTCGCTACACCCAGATAGATCTACCGCTCCTGTCCCTCGGTCCTACCATGAGGATTAATGGCCTCAAGTTTCCGCCTACCCACTCACATGATCTTAAGTAACAAACCTCCTTACGCTAACCATACCATGTATAAAGTATTCATAATCAATGTAACATGTACTTCACCCCCGCAGTTTAGAAAACTGAAAACAGTTAAGAGAAAAGGGGGACATGAACTCACAGTCAGTGCGTCGCTATACCAAGTACTCCGGATGTCAGGCAGCTGTGCAACGACCTACATGTACTAATTCTATTAGACGGATGGCCGTGCCTTAGCTTTATAGGTTAAGTTTTTGGGAAATAGTTAGACAACTATTTCGTGTTTATATTTTGCATGTACTTGGTAATTAATCTCCTTCCCAAGGATGGGGGATTTAATACATGTGTATTTGTATTATATCATTAAGTCCCACTTAATATATTTTTACTTCTACTTCCAAAATATAAATATTTTTCTCAAAAATATTATATTTTCACTTCACATAATACTTCCAAAATAATACGTTGATAATATATATGTTCATGAATATTTCCGTATAATGCGTAAGTTACATTTTAACGATTAAGTGGTAATAATAATTACCGGTGTAACTTATATGTTTGTCGTGTAAGCGTTTGTATTATTTTGGAGCTGTTATCGTTCGAAATATTATTTTTACTCTAAAAATAATATTTATGTATTTTCACAAAATAATCATAAACAGTGTTGTGAAAAATATATTTACCAAATATATATTTATCACGTTTAGTTTTGTGAAAATCCCACCTCCGAATATTTGTAAATAAAGTCGTGGCGAAATATATTTTGAAAACATATCAAAAAATAATTCTAACACTTATAAATAATTTTAAGTGTTATATTTTTAGAAAAATTTCGCCAGAGTTTCCCCTGTAACTGGAGGTGGCCACGCTTTCTAGCGTATCATTTTCTTTTACAAAATCATTTCAACACTTCTTTAATCAATCAATCAATCAATTTCCGACACATCAAACTAGTCGACAAGTATGTAAAATCGCATAATCACATGAACTTGTGGTTTTTCCGAAAACTACAGTGTAGATCCCGTTATATTTTGTGGATCTATGTGTAAAATAACTTAATCTCGTAAAAACCTCGTTTTTAGAATAAATCATCCTTTACAACTTCCCGTCATCTTTTTCAAAGATTGTTATTTTGCCGAAACTTTTCATTTCACAAGTGTTTATACACTTGTGGTTTGTAAAAATCATATTTGTTAGTGTGTCATCCGACTTTTATAAACATGATTTTCTCGACACTTGGTTCTACGAAAATACCACTTGTACACACGTAGATCCGCTAGTTTTAAATACTATTTTACAAGTAAAAATACTTTTACACAAGTTCATGTTTCTCGTGTGGTAGAGTTTCACCTTTTAACCCTTGTACCGTTAGAAACAAGCTTATGTCAAGATTTATGATCTTAACAAAGTCGGGTTAAACGATGATCCGAGCCACCACATCGTAGATCGGGCCTAAATAATCACCATATTTAAACACTACAACTTTTACACAACTTATGATCTTTTAACCAACAAGATTCATGTTTTAGTAAACTTTAAAGATTCAAAAGATAAGTTTCCGCATTTTAACCGTTACAAATCTTATTAACCACCTTAGATATGTTCAAGAATGAGTTTTAAGCATTATACCTCTAGCTCGGGGCTAGGGAAGATTCTAAGCGAAAAAGAGGTGGATAAAAGCAAGATAACGAGGTCCTTCCGCTTCCGTTTGCTCCAAGACTCCTAATACGTGACCTTGAACACTTGTATGTGCTTGGAATGGATTGAACAAGATCGAAAAATGGATGTAGGAGAGGGAGAGGGTTCGGCCGAGAGCTCTTGGTGGGAGAGAGAGAGTGTTCTTGGGTGGTTAAGTGAAGTGTATAATCTCATGTGTTAAGTGATGTATTTATAGACAAAGTTCAAGTTCCAAATCCAATGGTTAACACGTCTTCCTGATTTGAGACAAGATTTATTATTATAATCAAAAGGGTACTAGTCTAGTTACAAGGGGACCGAATCGGCCCAAGGGGGGGGTCATTTGGTTCGATTTCAAGTGTTTAGTTAGAGTTTAGTTAGATTAACTAAGTTAGTTTAGAGGTTAACTTAGTTAGTTACATGTTGCGCTTTAACGCGGGTGTTAGGGTAATCAGGGACCCTAACTGTCTCAGAAAAAGATCAATAATATTATTGTCAATATTTTCATGTTCCGGGTATAATCCGGTTGTTCGGTTGGATAGTAATCCGTTAAAGTGCTTAAGTAAGCTTTTAAGCGTCGTAAATAATATTTTTAGCGACAC
The DNA here is from genome assembly GCF_002127325.2 of Helianthus annuus. NCBI lineage: Eukaryota > Viridiplantae > Streptophyta > Magnoliopsida > Asterales > Asteraceae > Helianthus > Helianthus annuus. Next base: position 5,858,867 of record NC_035446.2, on the reverse strand, counting down.
AATTTATTTCCAAAAGTGTCAGGAATATTTCCTCATGTTTTGGCACTTTATCAGTTAGCCAGAAGCTAGTATGTTAATAAAAGTGTTGTGTTTCGTGCTTAGAGTACGTTTTAGGCACATCCAGTCATTATATCTTATTCCTAGAGAAGCAATTTTACAACCCTTGTATCCCTACACTCACTATGGGTGTAGTAAAATATTTCTGGTTCATACAGGCCTTTAGAGGCAGTGTCTGCCTGATGCTAGCTTATCAGCATGTTCAATAGGTTATCCGTTCTAATGCTACTGTGCTTTAGTGCATCATGTTTGTCACTAAGGTTCAACGTGTAAATAATGTAGTGACGGAAATCAAAGTATGATGCAGGAATATACAAGTACTAGAAATCAAGTAGCAGTTCATTGGCAATTTCAGTTAAGCACAGTAATTAAGCAGCAATTATTTATTAATTAAATCGTACGGATACCTGGTTTAGTGAGGGTTGTCACATTCTCCCCCCGTTAGAAAAATTTCGTCCCGAAATTTTAAGCTCTGCTTGAAGAAGCAGGGTTCTCAGGAAATAGGTGGGTGTATTTCTCTTTCATTCGGTCCTCACGCTCCCAGGTGAATTCAGGACCATGTCTAGCATTCCAACGAACTTTGACGAGCTTGACACTGCTCCGGCGGGTCTTGTTAACTTTCCAATCCGTGACCTCGACAGGTTCTTCAACGAAATGGAGCGTGTCGTCAACATGAATTTCTTCGGTAGGAATGGCAACGGTATCTTGAGTTGGACTTCTCTTCAGATTGGATACATGGAATGTATCGTGAACACCATTCAGTTCGGCAGGTAAATCCAACTTGTATGCTACTAACCCGATTCTCTCCAAGATCTTGAATGGTCCAATATACCTCGGGTTCAACTTTCCACGTTTCCCAAAGCGTGCCACACCCTTCCAGGGTGATACCTTCAACAAAACCATATCACCAACCTCGAACTCTAGAGGTTTCCTGCTTCGATCTGCGTAGGCTTTCTGCCGGTCACGAGCCGCGCTGATGCGGTCTCGTATCTGTGCGATCTTATCTGTGGTTTCCTGTACCATTTCAGGATCAACGAATGTCTATCACCTGCGTCAGCCCAACAAAGCGGTGATCTGCACTTGCGTCCATATAAAGCTTCGAATGGCGCGGCACCAATACTGGTGTGGTAGCTGTTGTTGTATGAAAACTCAACCAAAGGCAAATGTTTATCCCAGCTACCGCCCAAATCCATAACACATGCTCTCAGCATGTCTTCTAACGTCTGTATCGTCCGCTCGCTTTGGCCGTCGGTCTGTGGGTGAAAAGCAGTGCTCAGATTCAACTTTGAGCCAAAAGCTTCCTGGAAGGATTGCCATATCCTCGATACGAACCTTCCGTCTCTATCAGAGATGATTGAGAGAGGTACTCCATGACGTGTAACAATCTCTCTCATGTAAATTTCAGCCAGTTTGCTCGTATTATCCTTCTCTCGGATAGGTAGGAAGTGTGCTGACTTCGTTAAGCGATCCACTATTACCCAAATAGTGTCATGGCCTCTTGGCGTTCTTGGCAACTTTGTAATAAAATCCATAGAGATTTGTTCCCGCTTCCACTTGGGAATCTCTGGTTGCTGCAGAAGTCCCGAAGGCTTCTGGTATTCCGCCTTAACCTTGGCGCAAGTTAAACATTTGCTCACATAAACAGCAACATCGCCTTTCATCCTAGGCCACCAATAATAATCTTTAAGATCCTGATACATCTTATCCGCTCCAGGATGGATAGAGTACCGTGACTTGTGAGCTTCATCAAAAATAACCTTTCTTAAACCACCAAACAGAGGAACCCAAATCCTTTTCTCAAAACACAACGTTCCTTCCCTGTTTGGTACCAATATCTTCTCCATCCCACGGAGATACTCTTCTTCAAGGTTTCTTTCCTTGAGAGCTTCTTTCTGCGCGGCACGAATGCGCAAGGAAAGATCGGTCTGAATTATCATTTCTAAAGCCCTAACCCTTATGGGCTTGATCCTCTCTTTTCGACTTAGGGCATCAGCGACCACATTCGCCTTCCCTGGATGATACTTTATCTCGCAGTCGTAGTCATTCAACAGTTCTACCCATCGTCTTTGCCTCATGTTCAACTCCTTCTGGTTGAATATATGTTGGAGGCTCTTATGATCTGTGAAGATTGTGCACTTCGTACCATAAAGGTAGTGTCTCCAGATCTTTAAAGCAAAAACTACTGCGCCTAGCTCCAAATCATGTGTGGTATAGTTCTTTTCGTGTACCTTCAGTTGGCGTGACGCGTAAGCAATAACCTTCTGGCGTTGCATCAACACGCAACCCAATCCTTGACGCGATGCGTCGCAGTATACCACAAAATCATCTGTACCTTCCGGTAGAGCTAAGATTGGCGCGTTGCAAAGCTTATCCTTCAATATCTGAAACGCTTCTTCCTGTTTGATTCCCCAATCAAACTTCTTGTCCTTCTGAGTGAGGAGCGTCAATGGTTGAGCGATCTTTGAAAAGTTCTCAATGAACCTTCGATAATAGCCAGCCAAACCCAGGAATTGCCGAATCTCGGTTGGCGTTTTTGGCGTTTCCCAATCCTTGATCGCCTCGATCTTGGTTGGATCCACGTGGATTCCATCTCCGTTCACCACGTGTCCAAGGAATTGCACTTCTCTTAGCCAAAACTCGCACTTAGAGAACTTGGCGTACAACCGTTCCTTCTTTAGCAGCTCCAGAATAGCTCTAAGATGTTGCTCGTGCTCATCCTTCGTCTTTGAATAAATCAAGATATCATCGATGAACACTATCACGAACGTATCCAAATACGGCTTGCAAACTCGATTCATCAAATCCATGAATACTGCAGGTGTGTTTGTCAAACCAAATGGCATAACGAGAAACTCGTAGTGTCCATATCGAGTTCTGAAGGCTGTCTTCGGGATACTTTCTTCCTGTATCCGTAGCTGATGGTATCCAGATCGAAGATTGATCTTTGAATAAAAGCTTGAACCTTGTAGTTGGTCAAACAGATCATCGATTCTTGGCAGAGGATACCTATTCTTGATCGTCAGCTTGTTCAACTCTCTGTAGTCAATGCACATACGGAAACTACCGTCCTTCTTCTTGACAAACAAAACTGGAGCTCCCCAAGGCGAGAAGCTCGGTCGGATAAATCCCTTGTCTAACAACTCTTGAAGTTGTGTCAACAGTTCCTGCATCTCAGACGGAGCAAGTCTGTAGGGTGCCTTAGCCACAGGCGCAGCGCCTGGAACTAAGTCAATGCGAAACTCCACTTGCCTTTGAGGCGGCAAGCCAGGCAAATCTTCTAGAAAGACTTCTGGGTATTCCCTCACGACAGGGATGTCTTCGATCTTTGGCTCAGCAGCCTTCTTATCTACAATGTGTGCCAGAAAGGCAGCACATCCCTTTTGCAAACACTTTCTTGCCTTCAGGCAGCTAATAATCCTCAACGGCGTCTCACGCTTCTCTCCGTGAACAATAATGGTCTCACCATCGGTCGGGATACGAACGACCTTCTCATGACAAACTATCTCGGCCTTGTTACTCGATAACCAATCCATCCCTACTACCACGTCGAAGCTTCCCAACTGGACTGGTAGTAGATCTAGAGCGAACTCACGCTCTCCCAATTCGATTACGCAGCCTCGAATCACCTCATTAGCTTCTACTAACTTTCCATTCGCTAATTCAATCGAGTATGGAATATCTAACTTACTAGCGACTAAACCAAGCATATTCTTAAATTCTAACGACACGAAGCTATAATCGGCGCCAGTATCAAATAAAACGGATGCATAGCGTTGGTTTACAAGGAACGTACCAGTGACAACATTGGGATCCTGGCGCGCTTCCCTTGCTTCTATGTTGAAAACCCTTCCGCGGGCTTGGTTCAACTCCGGGCAATTCCTCTTGTAATGCCCAACATCACCGCAGTTGAAACATCCGGGCCTCTGCCCGTTCCCACCATTGTTTCCCGCTTGGTTGTTTCCCTGATTACGATTCATGACGCCCGCTTGGTTTGCGTGATCGACCCGATTCCCATCACCTCCATGGTTTCCTTGGGAGCGGTTCCCATTACCACCACGATTGTTCCTATTCCCAGATCCTCCTTGGCCTCCCCGGCCAGCACTAGCCCAACAAAAATCCTTCGTATGACCAGACTTCCCACATGATTCACAAAATCTCAGCCTGCAACGACCAGAGTGATGTCGTTGGCATGAGTTGCACTTGGGTTGTGCACCCATATATCCCTTTCCTTTCTTCCTACTACCAGTTGTATCTTGCGCTGGCGCGTTCTGCTCTCCTTTCTTAACCACCACCCCGGTGCCCTGCTTGAAGTTTGAAAACTTCCTCTTATTTCCTCCAGATGACTCCACATGAGTCTCCTTTTTCTTGGGCTCAGCTTCATCAAACTTGTTTAAACGAATTGCCTCCTCCGTAAGAGCCACGCTCAAATCAATGGCTTCAGTGATAGTTGCAGGTTTGGAGGAGGTCACCATGCTGATGATTTGAGGAGCTAATCCCCAAATGAAGCGTTCAATTCTCTTGAACTCAGGTGTAACCATGTAGGGTACCACATGCGACAAATCGTGGAACCTTTGAACATACTCAGCTATCTTAGGACCTTCCATTTTTAGATGCCAGAACTCGGTCTCCAATCTCTGAATTTCAGCGCGGGAACAGTACTTCTTGCGCATGAGTTCCTTCAGTTCAGCCCAAGTCAGCGCGTAAGCAGCAGCTTCGCCAAGTGTCTGGACTTGTAGATTCCACCATGATAGGGCTCCATCCAAAAATAGCCCAGAGATGTAAGTGACTTGCTGATCCAATGCGCATTTGCTCATGCGAAGAACGGATTCTGTTTTCTCAGCCCAGCGGACAAAAGCGAAAACACCTCCTGTGCCATCAAAGTTTATGGGCTTGCAGTCCAAGAACTGTTTGTAGGTGCACCCATGAGGTGGATTGTTGTTGTTGCCAGTGTTGCCAGAGTTGCTTCCATTCATTCCTCCTTGAGAGGCAGCATATTGAGCAATGGCAGCAGCAATGACCTGCTGTAGTTCGTCCTGAGTCGTAGGCATTGGCTGAGGTTGACGTCTTGGCGGCATCTTCTAAAGATGTGTACGTCGGTCAGGCCATAGTAACGCGTACGTATATAGTAATAGTAATAGCACATAACATCTCATGTTATCAATACTTTACAAATACTAATCACACAACATCCCATGTCACAAATATTATACACACAACATCCCATGTCATAAAATATACACAACATCCCATGTCATAATAATGTAAATAAGCAATCAAGCGAATCAAATATGATGAGAATACTGCGATTGCCATATATATCGAGACCACAACGTAAGTGTATCAGTACATCACTGTGTCATACAATCATCAATCAACTAGGGGCTACATCACCCCTGTCCAAAAGCTATATCAAATCAGTGTCAAATACATCAAGTATGTGTCAAAAGTCAGTATCATCATGTAGTCTCCAAAATGCTATGCAATCAAAAGCAATCGCGGTCCTCTCACCAACGTCTACACAAGCAGTACTGATGAGCTCTATACAGATGGCGGCGGAGGAGGGGGAAAGTAAGTGTAAAGCAAGCGGCGTAGCTAAAGCCAGTCCTCCTCCATAGCCTGCTGAGTGCGAATGACAGAGGCAACCTGCTGCTCTAGTGTAAAGAGACGAGCAGCAAAATCTGGGGGTAATGATCGACATGGCTGAAGAGGAGAGTGTATCTGACCATGGCATGAACATGGTGGCAGCTGAGCTCTCTCGAGCTCCTGGAGACGCTGCGTGTGTGACTCATGCTGATGAACGAAGGACATCAAAACGTCCTCTATAGTGTGTCCCACATGAAACGGATGGTATGGATCAGTAGGTGGCATGGCTGGTGGTGTCGACCAAAGCAAAGGCTCACTGGTGGGGTCAAATGGTGCCACATGAAATGGTGAAGTAGAGGGTGGAACAGATGACATCTGGGGCATGAAGGGAATAGACATCGGTACGTGCCCAAAAGGATGGGCTGAAGAGCCCTCTCCAGGCCTCGCTGGAGGTACGAACTGAGGAACCTGAAAAGTGAAATCAACAGGTCATGTAACAGGGATCTGAGGGGGCAAAGGTGGAACGTCCTCATCAGCAGGTATCCAACCGTGCTGAGCATCCTCATCGGGTGGATCCATGTGGTCTGCAAATAGTGCGTGCTCAGGCTCAAGTGGAACAGGATCAAATGGGGGAGCAACAATAGGATCAACCGGTGCAATGTGCTCAACAGGTATACCAGCAACAAAAGGTGGAGGAACAAAAGGATCGACAGCAATAACATGATCATCCTCCAGATGATCATCAACGGGCGGGTCAGCTAGAACGGGCTCAACTGGGATGCCAGCATGTACGGGGTCATGCTCAGGCATAGGATCTAGAGCAGCTGCCTGCTCAGGAGCCAAGGCAGGCTCATGGTCATCAAAAGCCATATCAAAGTCGAACTCAGGATCAATAGGGTCAACTGGATCAGCGGGACCCTCCATGAGCTGGTCCATCGGGATAAACTCGATATCATGATCCGGGTCGAATCCCGGAGGAAAGATGGGATCAGAATCCTCTATGTCGTCATGCTCAAATGCAAAGCTCGGAATAGGTGCAGCTGAGGATGCCTGGTCAGGGTCCGAGTCGTGTGCAAAGTGCTGTGCGCTCACCTCGTGAGAAGGTGCGGAAGCCACAGACTCAAAGGAGTCTGGGACCGGTGAATGTGCGGGTGAGTCCTCAGCAGGGGCATCAGCGATCATCAGAAGATCGCCAGCGGGAAGTAGGGCTGCGTCCGGGATCTCATCCTCAATAGGCTCGTCCTCAAACAGATCGATATCGCCGTCAGCCTCGGCGTCAAGTAGTAAGTCATATGCGGGATAGACGGCTAAAGGAATAGGAGCCGGAATCACAACTAGGGGTAAGTACTCAGCAGGGGGGCCATCCGCAGGCTCATCAGCACCCTCGGGTAGTGCGAAGGGCTGGAAGTCGTCGTCATCTGTGCTGGTGGAATCAGATGTATGCACCTCATGCTCCGAAGATGGGAGGTCATCAGATACGATAGGTAGGGGTCCGGTGGTGTCCGAGTCACCTGTGCCTGGTGAGTCCATGGGTCTGTAACACAAGCACAAATATGCACAAATAATCAGTCATACAATCAGGTAATCACATAAGCTACCAAGTAGGATATCACATAATTCTCCTAGTCCCACTAGCCTCCCAGCCTCCCAGACTGCTTTTCCTAGTCCCACTAGCCTCCCAGTCTCTCAGACTGCTTTTCCTAGTCCCACTAGCCTCCCAGTCTCTCAAACTCCTTTTCCTAGTCCCACTAGCCTCCCAGTCTCTCAGACTGACTCCCTATTCCCACTAGACAACTACCTCGATCCATTAGATCGAGCCCCGGCCTCCCAGACCGAGCCTCAGTCTCCCAGACCGAGCCTCAGCCTCCCAGACTGAGCCTAAAAATAATAAATAAAATGCGCTCAACATTTGTTTATAAAAAGGTTTTGGATCTGGACTTAAGTGGTATGCAGTAAAAATGTTTTCGTGAGAGCCCTAGTGATCATAGTCTAGACTCGAGAAGGAATCCTAGTTCGCTATGATCAGAGCTCTGATACCAAGCTGTCACACCCTGGCTTTGCGGAAGCATGGTTAATTTGGTGTGACTTCTTAATACCATAGCTTAATCATAACAAAGCTATATGAATTAAAAATATGCAAGATCATCCATTAAAATAAAAATACCATAACATTGTCTTAACGGGATAACACCCTAACAACCATAAACTTATCCAAACATTACAAACACCAAACATAACATAAACATGGTTTAAGGACTGTGACTTGTCCAGGAAAGAGTCACATTCCCCAAACCCTGGATGACCTCGGTGACTAATGCAGCGGAAAACATGCCATACCGTGCCAGATCTTTAATTCCCTGAAATACATGTAAGTTGAAAAATCAACAATAATGTTGAGCGAGTTCATGCGAAAGTGAGTAAATAAACCTTTGTATTTGTCAAAACCCTGGTATGTAGCAAATAAGGAAAAAGAGATCACCAATGGTTTGCAAGGCCATTGATATGTGTGAAGTGCAAGTAGGAAGACTCAAACCTAGCGGATTTATGCGTCGGGCACTAAGTCACCCCGAGGTCCGTTATGCTGGACCTGGGGCTGGGCTCGCTACACCCAGATAGATCTACCGCTCCTGTCCCTCGGTCCTACCATGAGGATTAATGGCCTCAAGTTTCCGCCTACCCACTCACATGATCTTAAGTAACAAACCTCCTTACGCTAACCATACCATGTATAAAGTATTCATAATTAATGTAACATGTATTTCACCCCCGCAGTTTAGAAAACTGAAAACAGTTAAGAGAAAAGGGGGACATGAACTCACAGTCAGTGCGTCGCTATACCAAGTACTCCGGATGTCAGGCAGCTGTGCAACGACCTACATGTACTAATTCTATTAGGCGGATGGCCGTGCCTTAGCTTTATAGGTTAAGTTTTTGGGAAATAGTTAGACAACTATTTCGTGTTTATATTTTGCATGTACTTGGTAATTAATCTCCTTCCCAAGGATGGGAGATTTAATACATGTGTATTTGTATTATATCATTAAGTCCCACTTAATATATTTTTACTTCTACTTCCAAAATATAAATATTTTTCTCAAAAATATTATATTTTCACTTCACATAATACTTCCAAAATAATACGTTGATAAAATATATGTTCATGAATATTTCCGTATAATGCGTAAGTTACGTTTTAACGATTAAGTGGTAATAATAATTACCGGTGTAACTTATATGTTTGTCGTGTAAGCGTTTGTATTATTTTGGAGCTGTTATCGTTCGAAATATTATTTTTACTCTAAAAATAATATTTATGTATTTTCACAAAATAATCATAAACAGTGTTGTGAAAAATATTTACCAAATATATATTTATCACGTTTAGTTTTGTGAAAATCCCACCTCCAAATATTTGTAAATAAAGTCGTGGCGAAATATATTTTGAAAACATATCAAAAAATAATTCTAACACTTATAAATAATTTTAAGTGTTATATTTTTAGAAAAATTTCGCCAGAGTTTCCCCTGTAACTGGAGGTGGCCACGCTTTCTAGCGTATCATTTTCTTTTACAAAATCATTTCAACACTTCTTTAATCAATCAATCAATTTCCGACACATCAAACTAGTCGACAAGTATGTAAAATCGCATAATCACATGAACTTGTGGTTTTTCCGAAAACTATAGTGTAGATCCCGTTATATTTTGTGGATCTATGTGTAAAATAACTTAATCCCGTAAAAACCTCGTTTTTAGAATAAATCATCCTTTACAACTTCCCGTCATCTTTTTCAAAGATTGTTATTTTGCCGAAACTTTTCATTTCACAAGTGTTTATACACTTGTGGTTTGTAAAAATCATATTTGTTAGTGTGTCATCCGACTTTTATAAACATGATTTTCTCGACACTTGGTTCTACGAAAATACCACTTGTACACACGTAGATCCGCTAGTTTTAAATACTATTTTACAAGTAAAAATACTTTTACACAAGTTCATGTTTCTCGTGTGGTAGAGTTTCACCTTTTAACCCTTGTACCGTTAGAAACAAGCTTATGTCAAGATTTATGATCTTAACAAAGTCGGGTTAAACGATGATCCGAGCCACCACATCGTAGATCGGGCCTAAATAATCACCATATTTAAACACTACAACTTTTACACAACTTATGATCTTTTAACCAACAAGATTCATGTTTTAGTAAACTTTAAAGATTCAAAAGATAAGTTTCCGCATTTTAACCGTTACAAATCTTATTAACCACCTTAGATATGTTCAAGAATGAGTTTTAAGCATTATACCTCTAGCTCGGGGCTAGGGAAGATTCTAAGCGAAAAAGAGGTGGATAAAAGCAAGATAACGAGGTCCTTCCGCTTCCGTTTGCTCCAAGACTCCTAATACGTGACCTTGAACACTTGTATGTGCTTGGAATGGATTGAACAAGATCGAAAAATGGATGTAGGAGAGGGAGAGGGTTCGGCCGAGAGCTCTTGGAGGGAGAGAGAGAGTGTTCTTGGGTGGTTAAGTGAAGTGTATAATCTCATGTGTTAAGTGATGTATTTATAGACAAAGTTCAAGTTCCAAATCCAATGGTTAACATGTCTTCTTGATTTGAGACAAGATTTATTATTATAATCAAAAGGGTACTAGTCTAGTTACAAGGGGACCGAATCGGCCCAAGGGGGGGGGGGTCATTTGGTTCGATTTCAAGTGTTTAGTTAGAGTTTAGTTAGATTAACTAAGTTAGTTTAGAGGTTAACTTAGTTAGTTACATGTTGCGCTTTAATGCGGGTGTTAGGGTAATCAGGGACGCTAACTGTCTCAGAAAAAGATCAATAATATTATTGTCAATATTTTCATGTTCCGGGTATAATCCGGTTGTTCGGTTGGATAGTAATCCGTTAAAGTGCTTAAGTAAGCTTTTAAGCGTCGTAAATAATATTTTTAGCGACACAATTTATTTCCAAAAGTGTCAGGAATATTTCCTCATGTTTTGGCACTTTATCAGTTAGCCAGAAGCTAGTATGTTAATAAAAGTGCTGTGTTTCGTCCTTAGAGTACGTTTTAGGCACATCCAGTCATTATATCTTATTCCTAGAGACGCAATTTTACAACCCTTGTATCCCTACACTCACTATGGGTGTAGTAAAATATTTCTGGCTCATACAGGCCTTTAGAGGCAGTGTCTGCCTGATGCTGCTTTATCAGCATGTTCAATAGGTTATCCGTTCTAATGCTACTGTCATGTTTGTCACTAAGGTTCAACGTGTA